>NC_084736.1:73585080-73645080 GCF_033978785.1 Entelurus aequoreus | reverse complement strand
ATATATATATATATATATATATAAATACACATGTATATTCATATATTACTCATTGTTAAAAACGGCCTTCTGAGGGCAACATTAGGTGTCATCGTGTGTTGCCTACATTAAAGCACTTATATAAGCACTTATATAAGACTTTTAAAGTAATTTTGATAGTAGGCTAATATAGCTAATATAGACACGTACATCACGTGTTGCCTTCATTATAACACTTATATGAGACTTTTAAAGTAATTTAAAGTAATTTTGATAGTAGGCTAATATAGCTAATATAGACACTTACATCATGTGTTGCCTTCATTATAACACTTACATAAGACTTTTAATTTTTTTGCCGGCTCCAGACAGATTTTTATTTTGTATTTTTGGTCCAATATGTCTCTTTCAACAATTTGGCTTGCCGACCCCTGCATTAAATGAACAGATGAAGGAGGTGTGTGCATCCCCTTCAAAGCAAACCATCCACACTCACTGAGAGCCTGCTGACCCTCAAGGAGCACAACTTTTAATTTGTTGATGCCATAACATACATGTGACTAATTGTTCTGTTCATTAGCACTAAGCAGCTCCGCCAAGAAACATCCAGACCACTGCCACAAGGGGGCTCTTGTAACTGCAATAACAAAGACAGTTCTCCAGTTCTGCAGAGACACTAGAATACATACAGTATGTCCCTTTTTCTGCTGTTTGTCTGTCAAATAGTCATCGTATGTCCATCAACGTGAGAAAAGGTTGTAATGATATTTGTCCAATCAAAAGGAAATGAATATACAGTAGTAAAATAATGTAGTTTTAATAAGGCAAATACAAACCCTGTTTCCATATGAGTTGGGAAATTGTGTTAGATGTAAATATAAACGGAATACAATGATTTGCAAATCATTTTCAACCCATATTCAGTTGAATATGCTACAAAGACAACATATTTGATGTTCAAACTCATAAACATTTATTTTTTTTGCAAATAATCATTAACTTTAGAATTTGATGCCAGCAACACGTGACAAAGAAGTTGGGAAAGGTGGCAATAAATACTGATAAAGTTGAGGAATGCTCATCAAACACTTATTTGGAACATTCCACAGGTGAACAGGCAAATTGGGAACAGGTGGGTGCCATGATTGGGTATAAAAGTAGATTCCATGAAATGCTCAGTCATTCACAAACAAGGATGGGGCGAGGGTCACCACTTTGTCAACAAATGCGTGAGCAAATTGTTGAACAGTTTAAGAAAAACCTTTCTCAACCAGCTATTGCAAGGAATTTAGGGATTTCACCATCTACGCTCCGTAATATCATCAAAGGGTTCAGAGAATCTGGAGAAATCACTGCACGTAAGCAGCTAAGCCCGTGACCTTCGATCCCTCAGGCTGTACTGCATCAACAAGCGACATCAGTGTGTAAAGGATATCACCACACGGGCTCAGGAACACTTCAGAAACCCACTGTCAGTAACTACAGTTGGTCACCACATCTGTAAGTGCAAGTTAAAACTCTCCTATGCAAGGCGAAAACCGTTTATCAACAACACCCAGAAACGCAGTCGGCTTCGCTGGGCCTGAGCTCATCTAAGATGGACTGATACAAAGTGGAAAAGTGTTCTGTGGGCTGACGAGTCCACATTTCAAATTGTTTTTGGAAACTGTGGACGTCGTGTCCTCCGGACCAAAGAGGAAAAGAACCATCCGGATTGTTATAGGCGCAAAGTTGAAAAGCCAGTATCTGTGATGGTATGGGGGTGTATTAGTGCCCAAGACATGGGTAAGTTACACATCTGTGAAGGCACCATTAATGCTGAAAGGTACATACAGGTTTTGGAGCAACATATGTTGCCATCCAAGCAACGTTACCATGGACGCCCCTGCTTATTTCAGCAAGACAATGCCAAGCCACGTGTTACAACAGCGTGGCTTCATAGTAAAAGAGTGCGGGTACTAGACTGGCCTGCCTGTAGTCCAGACTTGTCTCCCATTGAAAATGTGTGGCGCATTATAAAGCCTAAAATACCACAACGGTTGAACAACTTAAGCTGTACATCAAGCAAGAATGGAAAAGAATTCCACCTGAGAAGCTTCAAAAATGTGTCTCCTCAGTTCCCAAACATTTACTGAGTGTTGTTAAAAGGAAAGGCCATGTAACACAGTGGTGAACATGCCCTTTCCCAACTACTTTGGCACGTGTTGCAGCCATGAAATTGTAAGTTAATTATTATTTGCAAAAAAAAATAAAGTTTATGAGTTTGAACATCAAATATCTTGTCTTTGTAGTGCATTCAATTGAATATGGGTTGAAAATGATTTGCAAATCATTGTATTCCGTTTATATTTACATCTAACACAATTTCCCAACTCATATGGAAATGGGGTTTGTATATATATATATATATATATATACATATATATATATATATACAGCACAAAAAGTGAAATGTCAGTACCTCACCAGCTAATAGCCTCACAGCACGTACCTGTTGTGTATTGACTTGCATTACTGCACTCTGCATTTTATCTTCATGATCTAAATTAAAGTAGTATATTTGATGACTGCCATGACAGAGGCAGTTTCCCAAACCTGAGAGCTGACTGGGCAGCGAGTCTAATTTGCCCTGGCACAGATTAGACTGCCGCCGCAGTACACAGAGTGATACCTTTGGCCTCAGCTGTGGAGCTATTAGAGAGCACAACCACCACTGGCACTCCCCCTCTCTCTATCTGTGGTCTTTGGGAGGAGGCCAAGCACTCTGGATGTGTGCCCGTTTTCATTGCACTGAAAAGCAATAGTCTGGCAAAACGGGCATGCCGGGTCCAAAAACAAGCGACAGTCGAGCATTAAAGGGGGCTTTAAGCACTCAAGTTTGCTCCGTTTCAAAACAAACTGTCGGCAGATGGGAACTTGGACCCAGTTTGGAGTGAAGTAAAAGGGCAACTTGGGTTGATGGCGCTAAAGAATGAGTATCAAATTTGGCTGTAAAATCTAAATGCATGACTCCGTTTAAAACAAAGTCTCCTGTTACAGTTTTCACTTTGCAACCACCCGGATCGTCATTGCCACCATGAAATATGAGTGCAAAAATGTGGATATTGCTGCCCCTTTTAATGGCGTCTGTAAATGACAGTGATATAATATATAATGTTGTCCTCGTATGTCGTGTCAGATATTGTTTCTTGGTATATTTTGAAGAAAGTCTTAAAAATGGACACCTCAATTCCTGACTGCTAAAAGCAGCTTTACAAATCAACATGGAGGTTTGGCCTGTGTTCAATGCAAACAGACATCAACTACATACTAGTTTGGTTCATGTTGACAACAACATGTACAGTGGTACCTGGCTTTTAGTTAGTAATATGATCCAAAAGGAAAACCTTTTATTCCAGACACAGAGAAAATATGAACTAAAACACATTTAACAGAGAATGATTACAATTGTAATTATAATCTTCCACGCAGAAAACAATTTAATGGAAAATAAAATGGACAAATTAACATTCACTACCACTTTTACTTTCATTGAAGACTTGTTGGCGAAGGTACTGTTGTACTGTGCAAAAGTTATTTATTTAATTCAATAATGTTTCTCATCTTTTTTATCAAAGTGCTGGAACTTGCCACTTGTTTAGGCCCCATGGTGACTTATTTTGCTAACAAAAGCACAGAGGCTTATGGCGTAACTTAAAAAATAATAGTACTCTATTGAATGGAGGCAAGTCAAACACTAGCGCCAGGCGGAATACGCCAATTCAGTATGATGTCATAACAGTGCCAAAATCCTTGTGCGTAAAAAAACCCATTCTTCGAGCGCGAGTTCTTTCTTTAATTTAATCTTTTTTTTTCACCTTCTTCAACAAAGTTCTGGAACTTGCCACTTTCTTAGGCCCCATGGTGACTTATTTTGCAGTCATTATTGATAAGAAAAGCACAGAGGCTTGTGGTGTAACTTAAAAAATAACGGTACTCTATTGAATGGAGGCAAGTCAAACACTAGCGGCAGGCGGAAAACGGCGATTCAGTATGACGTCAGAACAGTGCCAAAATCCTTGTGCGTAAAAAACACTCTTCGGGCGCGAGTTCTTTCTTTAATTCAATCATGTTTTTCACCTTCTTTAACAAAGTTCTGAAACTTGCCACTTTCTCAGGCCCCATGGTGACTTATTTTGCAGTTATTATCAATAAGAAAAGCACAGAGGCTTATGGCGTAACTTAAAAAATAACGGTACTTTATTGAATGGAGGCAAGTCAAACACTAGCGCCAGGCGGAAAACGGCGATTCAGTATGACGTCAGAACAGTGCCAAAATCCTTGTGCGTAAAAAAACACTCTTCGAGCGCGAGTTCTTTCTTTAATTCAATCATGTTTTTCACGTTCTTTAACAAAGTTCTGGAACTTGCCACTTTCTTAGGCCCCATGGTGACTTATTTTGCAGTTATTATTGATAAGAAAAGCACAGAGGCTTGTGGCGTAACATAAACAATGATTGGTACTCTATTGAATGAGGGAAAGTCAAACACTAGCGCCAGGCGGAAAACGGCAATCCAGTATGACGTCAGAACAGTGCCAAAATCCTTGTGCGTAAAAAACACTCTTCGGGCGCGAGTTCTTTCTTTAATTCAATCATGTTTTTCACCTTCTTTAACTTAACTTAAAAAATAACGGTACTCTATTGAATGGAGGCAAGTCAAACACTAGCGCCAGGCGGAAAACGGCGATTCAGTATGACGTCAGAACAGTGCCAAAATCCTTGTGCGTAAAAAACACTCTTCGGGCGCGAGTTCTTTCTTTAATTCAATCACGTTTTTCACCTTCTTTAACAAAGTTCTGGAACTTGCCACTTTCTTAGGCCCCATGGTGACTTATTTTGCAGTCATTATTGATAAGAAAAGCACAGAGGCTTGTGGTGTAACTTAAAAAATAACGGTACTCTATTGAATAGAGGCAAGTCAAACACTAGCGCCAGGCGGAAAACGGCAATCCAGTATGACGTCAGAACAGTGCCAAAATCCTTGTGCGTAAAAAAACACTCTTCGAGCGCGAGTTCTTTCTTTAATTCAATCATGTTTTTCACCTTCTTTAACAAAGTTCTGAAACTTGCCACTTTCTCAGGCCCCATGGTGACTTATTTTGCAGTTATTATCAATAAGAAAAGCACAGAGGCTTATGGCGTAACTTAAAAAATAACGGTACTCTATGGAATGGAGGCAAGTCAAACACTAGCGCCAGGCGGAAAACGGCAATCCAGTATGACGTCCGAACAGTGCCAAAATCCTTGTGCGTAAAAAACACTCTTCGAGCGCGAGTTCTTTCTTTAATTCAATCATGTTTTTCACGTTCTTTAACAAAGTTCTGGAACTTGCCACTTTCTTAGGCCCCATGGTGACTTATTTTGCAGTTATTATTGATAAGAAAAGCACAGAGGCTTGTGGCGTAACATAAACAATGATTGGTACTCTATTGAATGGAGGAAAGTCAAACACTAGCGCCAGGCGGAAAACGGCAATCCAGTATGACGTCAGAACAGTGCCAAAATCCTTGTGCGTAAAAAAACACTCTTCGAGCGCGAGTTCTTTCTTTAATTCAATCATGTTTTTCACCTTCTTTAACAAAGTTCTGAAACTTGCCACTTTCTCAGGCCCCATGGTGACTTATTTTGCAGTTATTATCAATAAGAAAAGCACAGAGGCTTATGGCGTAACTTAAAAAATAACGGTACTCTATTGAATGGAGGCAAGTCAAGCACTAGCGCCAGGCGGAAAACGGCGATTCAGTATGACGTCAGAACAGTGCCAAAATCCTTGTGCGTAAAAAACACTCTTCGGGCGCGAGTTCTTTCTTTAATTCAATCATGTTTTTCACCTTTTTTAACAAAGTCCTGGAACTTGCCATTTTCTTAGGCCCCATGGTGACTTATTTTGCAGTTATTATTGATAAGAAAAGCACAGAGGCTTGTGGCGTAACATAAACAATGATTGGTACTCTATTGAATGGAGGAAAGTCAAACACTAGCGCCAGGCGGAAAACGGCAATCCAGTATGACGTCAGAACAGTGCGAAAATCCTTGTGCGTATAAAACACTCTTCGAGCGCGAGTTCTTTCTTTAATTCAATCATGTTTTTCACGTTCTTTAACAAAGTTCTGAAACTTGCCACTTTCTCAGGCCCCATGGTGACTTATTTTGCAGTTATTATCAATAAGAAAAGCACAGAGGCTTATGGCGTAACTTAAAAAATAACGGTACTCTATTGAATGGAGGCAAGTCAAACACTAGCGCCAGGCGGAAAACGGCAATTCAGTATGACGTCAGAACAGTGCCAAAATCCTTGTGCGTAAAAAACACTTCGAGCACGAGTTCTTTCTTTAATTCAATCATGTTTTTCACGTTCTTTAACAAAGTTCTGGAACGTGCCACTTTCTTAGGCCCCATGGTGACTTATTTTGCAGTTATTATTGATAAGAAAAGCACAGAGGCTTGTGGCGTAACAAAAACAATGATTGGTACTCTATTGAATGGAGGAAAGTCAAACACTAGCGCCAGGCGGAAAACGGTAATTCAGTATGACGTCAGAACAGTGCCAAAATCCTTGTGCGTAAAAAAACACTCTTCGAGCGCGAGTTCTTTCTTTAATTCAATCATGTTTTTCACCTTCTTTAACAAAGTTCTGAAACTTGCCACTTTCTCAGGCCCCATGGTGACTTATTTTGCAGTTATTATCAATAAGAAAAGCACAGAGGCTTATGGCGTAACTTAAAAAATAACGGTACTCTATTGAATGGAGGCAAGTCAAACACTAGCGCCAGGCGGAAAACGGCAATTCAGTATGACGTCAGAACAGTGCCAAAATCCTTGTGCGTAAAAAACACTCTTCGAGCGCGAGTTCTTTCTTTAATTCAATCATGTTTTTCACGTTCTTTAGCAAAGTTCTGGAACTTGCCACTTTCTCAGGCCCCATGGTGACTTATTTTGCAGTTATTATCAATAAGAAAAGCACAGAGGCTTATGGCGTAACTTAAAAAATGATAGTACTCTATTGAATGGAGGCAAGTCAAACACTAGCGCCAGGCGGAAAACGGCGATTCAGTATGACGTCAGAACAGTGCCAAAATCCTTGTGCGTAAAAAACACTCTTCGGGCGCGAGTTCTTTCTTTAATTCAATCATGTTTTTCACCTTCTTTAACAAAGTTCTGAAACTTGCCACTTTCTCAGGCCCCATGGTGACTTATTTTGCAGTTATTATCAATAAGAAAAGCACAGAGGCTTATGGCGTAACTTAAAAAATAACGGTACTCTATTGAATGGAGGCAAGTCAAACACTAGCGCCAGGCGGAAAACGGCGATTCAGTATGACGTCAGAACAGTGCCAAAATCCTTGTGCGTAAAAAACACTCTTCGAGCGCGAGTTCTTTCTTTAATTCAATAATGTTTTTCACGTTCTTTAACAAAGTTCTGGAACTTGCCACTTTCTTAGGCCCCATGGTGACTTATTTTGCAGTTATTATTGATAAGAAAAGCACAGAGGCTTGTGGCGTAACATAAACAATGATTGGTACTCTATTGAATGGAGGAAAGTCAAACACTAGCGCCAGGCGGAAAACGGCAATCCAGTATGACGTCAGAACAGTGCCAAAATCCTTGTGCGTAAAAAAACACTCTTCGAGCGCGAGTTCTTTCTTTAATTCAATCATGTTTTTCACCTTCTTTAACAAAGTTCTGGAACTTGCCACTTTCTTTTTTCTGGATGTTTTTGTGCAGGAAAAAAAAGGCTTGCTGGAGGCCGTTCCTGGAGTTGCACACAAAGTGTTCCTTCCTGTCTCCTGCAGGATGTTGGGCATCCTGTCTGGCAGCAGCAAAGCAGAGCGCTCAGCTTCAAAGGCAGGAACAACACGGGTCAGGAAAGTAGAGCAACATGGACTGGAGACACACAATCAGACTTTGGAATTATCAATAGCCTCTTGAGCTCTAGAGCCGCGGGTTGCTGACCCCCGCCCTAAGAGGTACAGGCGACTTTAAAGGCCTACTGAAATGAATTTTTTTAATTTAAACGGGGATAGCAGATCTATTCTATGTGTCATACTTGATCATTTCGCGATATTGCCATATTTTTGCTGAAAGGATTTAGTATAGAACAACGACGATAAAGATTGCAACTTTTGGTATCTGATAAAAAAAAGGCTTGCCCCTACCGGAAGTAGCGTGACGTAGTCAGTTGAACATATACGCAAAGTTCCCTATTGTTTACAATGATGGCCGCATGAAGTGAGAGAGATTCGGACCGAGAAAGCGACAATTTCCCCATTAATTTGAGCGAGGATGAAAGATTTGTGGATGAGTAAAGTGCAAGTGAAGGACTAGTGGGGAGTTGAAGCTATTCAGATAGGTAAGATGCTGTGAGAGCCGGGGGTGACCTGATATTCAGCTGGGAATGACTACAACAGTAAATAAACACAAGACATATATATACTCTATTAGCCACAACACAACCAGGCTTATATTTAACATGCCACAAATTAATCCTGTATAAAAACACCTGCGTGTTTGTTATGCTAGCTCCTAGCTCCTCTGCTAGCTCCTAGCTCCATAGAACACGCCAATACAATTCAAACACCTGATCAACACACACAATCACTCAGCCCAAAAGACCGTTCACCTAACCCAAGGTTCATAAAGCTTATATATTTAAAAAAAGTTACGTACATACGCAAAAAAAAGTTGCGCACATACGGTCAAGCGATCAAATGTTTAGAAGCCAAAGCTGCATACTCACAGTAGCACGTCTGCGTCTTTGTCATCCAAATCAAAGTAATCCTGGTAAGAGTCTGTGTTGTCCCAGTTCTCTACAGGCGTCTGTGTATCGAAGTCAAAAGTCCTCCTGGTTAGAGTCTCTGTTATCCGAGTTCTTCCATCTTGACTGCATCTTTCGGGAATGTAAACAAAGAAGCGCCGGCTGTGTACTGTTGTGGCTGACTACGTTTGAAAAATACGTCCATTTCGCACCGACAACTTTCTTCTTTGCTTGCTCAGCTTCCTTCTCCATAATGCAATGAACATGATTGAAACAGATTCACGAACACAGATGTCCAGAATACTGTGGAATTATGAAATGAAAACAGAGCTTTTTCGTATTGGCTTCAATGTGGAAGGCATACCCGTGTTCGCCGGTCTACGTCACGCGCATACGTCATCCTCAGAGGCGTTTCGAACCGGAAGTTTAGCGGCAAATTTAAAATGTCACTTTATAAGTTAACCCGGCCGTATTGGCATGTGTTATAATGTTAAGATTTCATCATTGATATATAAACTATCAGACTGCGTGGTCGGTAGTAGTGGGTTTCAGTAGGCCTTTAACCCTTTTTGTACACAGCGTTAAAATTGCGAGTTCCGGTTCGGTTTCTTGTTGAGGTGAACACCCAGGTATTTGAATAAGTCCGCTATTTCAGCTGAACACTGGCGGTCAATCACAAGTTCCTTTGTTTTACTGATGTTCAAGTGCAGGTGATTACATGCACACCAGTCGACCAAGCCTGAGATGACTTCTCGGTATTCCTGCGTGCTCGTCTCATACACACATCCCACCACTGCGGAGTCGTTCGAGAACTCGGAGCATCTCTGATAGGCCTAGCTATGCAAAGCATCTTTCCATTGACAAAACTGTATGTGCAGTTGGCATCATGCCTTGGTGCAGGGGGTTTTAACCTTTTTGACGCCAGGGCCCAACTTTTCCCCTACAGAGGGGTCAAATATTAACACTGTCAATCTTACTCTTGATTTTAGGTCGGGGTCATGCCGGAAGTCTGAGGTATAGTGTTACGGTTGGTGGGGTCGCAGCTTGCTGCGAGGTTCGTTCCCCCCGGGATGCGAACGGACGACTCCGGACAGGACTTGCAGGTAGGAACATGATTTATTCCTCGAAAATCAAAGAGGTACAAAAAACAGGAAACAAGTGGCGATCGCACTGGAAGCTAAGGCTACCACTTAGCATAGATTAGAGACAGTCAATACTCACGTAACTTGTTGCATAAGCCAACAAAGAAGCCAGGACGAGTGTGGCGAGAGAGGTGAATAAATAGCTCTCTGATTAGTGGTCGACTGCAGGTGAGCGTGCCGACCACTAACCAGAGGCAGGTGAACCCAATTAATCCCCATAGAAAACAAAACAAAACCAGAGGTGCACAAAACAGGAACTAAAGGAGTCCAAAAAATAACAGAACATAACCAAAACATTATCCGGGCCACGGATCATGACATATAGAGCGTGAACAGGTAAGGGGAGGACGTGGACAGATTGTAGACATCCACTGTCGGGTTTGGCTGTAACATTTCAGACAATTACTGCTACTATGTAAGACTTCAAGAACCTCAAAGATTTGTTGTCAATTGTTCCATACATGCAAGACACAAAGAAGAATCGAGATACTGTTTCTGTCTCAACGTGTACTCTACAGCAAATTTCCAAGGTTGGAAAGATAATACAAATTAATTAAAACAATGCAAAAGAATATTGCCATATTTCCTGCAGACTAATGGTTCTGTCTACACTAACCCGGATAACCCCTTAAACGAATAATTATTTAGCCTAAGCCTCGTTTCAGCCACACTAAATCAGCGTTTAAGGTCCCCCCCCTCTGACAATTTTTTACACGGGTAAGTGCGCCGTCTACTTCTTGAATCTCCTGCTCTTAGCTTTGTATAGACCCATTGATCGTTTACAAACTAAGTTCGGAGAGGAAGTGACGCCAAAAAGGCCGCGCCCCACACAGGAAGTGACGTCAGAAAAATGGAGGCGAGTCATCTCGACATGCCCGTGTGGAAATAACGCATGAGATTTTCTTATTTAAACGGGGATAGCAGGTCCATTCTATGTGTCATACTTGATCATTTCGCGATATTGCCATATTTTTGCTGAAAGGATTTAGTAGAGAACATCGACGATAAAGTTCGCAACTTTTGGTCGCTGATAAAAAAGCCTTGCTTGTACCGGAAGTAGCGTGACGTCACAGGTTGTGGAGCTCCTCACATCTGCACATTGTTTACAATCATGGCCACCAGCAGCGAGAGCGATCCGGATCGAGAAAGCGACGATTTCCCCATTAATTTGAGCGAGGTAGAAAGATTCGTGGATGAGGAAAGTGAGAGTGAAGGATTAGAGGGCAGTGGAAGCGATTCAGATAGGGAAGATGCTGTGAGAGGCGGGTGGGACCTGATATTCAGCTGGGAATGACTAAAACAGTAAATAAACACAAGACATATATATACTCTATTAGCCACAACACAACCAGGCTTATATTTAATATGCCACAAATTAATCCCGCATAACAAACACCTCCCCCCTCCCGTCCATATAACCCGCCAATACAAATCAAACACCCGCACAACACACTCAATCCCACAGCCCAAAGTACCGTTCACCTCCCCAAAGTTCATACAGCACATATATTTCCCCAAAGTTACGTACGTGACATGCACATAGCGGCACCCACGTACGGGCAAGCGATCAAATGTTTGGAAGCCGCAGCTGCGTACTCACGGTAGCGCGTATCCAACTCAAAGTCCTCCTGGTAAGAGTCTCTGTTGTCCCAATTCTCCACAGGCCAATGGTAACGTTTGACTGTCATCGTTCGGGAATATAAACAATGAAACACCGGCTACGACGTAGCCGCTACGTGTTTGTGTTGCTGCAGCCGTCCGCTAATACACCGCTTCCCACCTACAGCTTTCTTCTTTGCTATCTCCATTGTTCATTAAACAAATTGCAAAAGATTCACCAACACAGATGTCCAGAATACTGTGGAATTTTGCGATGAAAACAGACGACTTAATAGCTGGCCACAATGGTGTCCCAAAATGTCCGCTACAATCCGTGACGTCACGCGCAAACGTCATCATACCGAGACGTTTTCAGCAGGATATTTTGCGGGAAATTTAAAATTGCACTTTACTAATCTAACCCGGCCGTATTGGCATGTGTTGCAATGTTAAGATTTCATCATTGATATATAAACTATCAGACTGCGTGGTCGGTAGTAGTGGCTTTCAGTAGGCCTTTAAGAGAAGCAAACGCGCGATTGCAGCTATTTCGGATACAACACATCTCAGACGGCAACAGAGCGGCGGTTTTGGATAATGCCTGGAAGAACGTCAGCCTGGTGCCCTTTGAGAGACTCGTGATTTAGGGCTTTATAAGTAAACATAGTTTGATTGATTGATTGAATGAGAAAAAAGGGCATGTCTGATTGACTCGCCTCCATCTTACCAGTGGATACCTCCGAGTTACTAAGCCAGTTGTTATGAAGCTGGCTATGTGGCGCGTTCTTTCTGACGTCACTTTTTTGTAAACAATCAATGAGTCCATACAAAGCTAAGAGCCGGAGATTCAATAAATACACGGCGCACTTACCCGTGTAAAAAAAACATCCAAGGAGGGGAACCTTAAACGATGGGTTAGTGTGGCTGACACGGGGCTTAGGCTAAATAATTATTTGTTTAAGGAGTTATCCGGCTTAATGCAGACAGGGCCTCAGTCGCTGTGTGAAGCTTCCCATGAAAGACCTCCAAACTTTGCGGCCTGGACAAAGCCTGTCCAACGGGTTTGAGGTTTCCCTCCCCCTGTCTGGGCATCTAAGGGGTCCACCACATTTCAATGAAATGGCTCGATTTACAAAAGAAAGGAGGCTAAATGTCGATTGTTGAGCGTTAAGTTTTAAACAGCCATTTGGCTCGACTCTGGGAATTGCAGGAGTTGGAAAATGTTTCAAGAAGTCTGGAGATTAGCGATGTGCGATACCACTCATTTTCTTTCCGATCCGATACCTAGTAGAATTCAGGCAGGTATCGGCGATACCGATACTTTGTCCAAATATACCTATCGTGTGTGCACAAAAATGGTGTATTTTCAAATAACTTATCTAAAAAATTTAAAAAAAACAGGAAAAATGATTAAAAAAGCTCAAAATCGGAATGTAATAAGAAAAAACTGAAATGTTTAAACTAATAATTAGAAATAATATACTTTGTCACCTTTAAAAAAATATATGTGTCAGGTTCAAACACTGATGACAACTATTAAACAAGACAAGAGGCAAAGACTTAAACAGAGACAGAATTCAATTGAAGAGAAACACGTGTCGACCTGTAACCTCTCACAGTGTCACCCACGCTCTGGCGAAAGACTGTACTCCTCCCTCTTTATTTTACTTTCGCCGACCACATGACCACAGCTGCTTCCAGAGGGAAGTGGGTCGTAAACAGCGTTGCCTTTGGTTACAGGACAGTTCAAAAGAAAAGGTCTTAAACACTTCACAGAAAAGGTCGTAAAGCAGTTCAAAAAGAGGTTCGTACAACAGTTCAAAAAGACGTTCGTAAAACAGTTGAAAAAGGGGTTGCCTGGCTGGAGGGGACTCCGGGCCTGCCTCCTCCTCGCTTCCACAGTCCTTGGGAAAAACAATATCTTTCTGTTTGATTCTAATACATGGAAGACACAGGAACACCTTCATCTTGCTTCCTCCCTACACAGTGGAGTTTTACGAGCCTTACTAGGTTTCAAAGACAGCTTTTACTTCTCACCGGGCACTCAAAAGTAACACAAACTTTTTGTGATAACTTAGAAACAATTATTCTAACAAAACTTCTCTATGAATTTAGCTCCACGCCTCTTCTGTTTGTTTGATATTGTCATTACTGCCACAAGTGGTGAAAACGTGTATTACAACCGAGTACCACCGTGGCCCGTACGGACCACAGATATTTTTTAGGTCGGCCCATAGGGGGTGCTTGCTCAACGTGCAAAGAGCAAGGAGTTTGCACGCTCACAAAAAAACCGCCCGCAATGTGTCAAAACAGTTTCAGTCAATAACAGGATGACAGGGTTAATGGTAACAACACAAGGGGTGCGATTCTCCGAATATGCGTGGAACATAATGGAGTACGGTATGCAGCATTCTTGTGCCGGCTCACGCACATGCACGGCACATGCAGAGAAAGTCAAGAGTAGGATTCAAGTCATTATCACTTAAAAGAAGAAATGTCCTTGCTCTTTTTTTTTTTTAATCCGTTTCTTCCTTGCATGTGTTTGACATTAGCTGTGCTGCGCCCCCAAATTAGAACAGACATTCTATGATCATTAAACAGGCCTGAAAGGGAGATTTGGGCACATGAAAGCCAATTTATACACCAGAAGGGCCACAACAAAACAATTGGCAGGGTACATGTTGGAACAGGGGAATGCAGTGCAAACATTCAAAGAGACATTTTTTTTTTATAGTGGTCTGCGAATGGCCGGAAAAGTTAAAGCACTTTCTGCCTAAATGTATTTGTTCATCTAATTTTGACAGAAACATGTACAATAAATTATAATAAAAAACACAATAAATCCACAGTAAAATGACAACATTTAAAACCATTAAATCACAGGTGTCACACTCAAGGCCTTTTAAAAAGGTGCGCATTATACCCCAGACATTACAGTGACATCATTGTTTATGAACAAACTGATGGAAACCTTGCTTTGAAATCAGACGTCAAAATGATAAGTAGATATTTTAGCAGGCCTGGCCCTAACCAATCTGGCGCCCCCCCCCACATCGGCAGTGAAGTGTATATACTCACAAGAAACCGAATAGCTTTGTCTTTGACCTTTTTTTTTACATAAAGAAAGCAAATTAACATATTATATGAGAATGTTATGTTATGATTATCTTTAACCGAATCACAGCAGTGCTCAAATTAAAAAACAGCATTCCCACTCATGTGATATTGCTTAATTAACATTAATGATGTGCACTTTAACAACTAGGCTTACAACTATACCTAATATATAAAGGGGTGGAAAAGTGACTGTTACCTGCAGGGCAAACATTAGCTAACCAGAAGGCAATAACAATGTAAACAAAAAACACCTGCTTAAAAGATCTAATACAAATGTCCCTGAGGAATGTAAGGTGGGAGTACTGTAATTACCTAACGTTACATTATTATTTTACATAACAATTTAGCCCCTTCCACAATATTAACCCGACGTTAAAACAGAACTGGCTATTTATTGATTAGCAATTGCCGAATCATGTAACATTAGCTTAATGCTAAAAAGCCAGGTTACTATCACATTCTGTAACAGACAAATAATTTAATGTAGGCTAACGTTACCTCCCTGCTACCTCTGTCTTTTTCTCGTTTCTCCTCCTCTTCTTTTCTCTTTTTTCTTCCCTGGGCACCTGACAGTTTTGGCCGTTTTGACATCTTGCGTTGATTTTTTGATGTGGTAAGAGTCATGATACGGGGAAGGGAGGGGGCGCACCGTGCGGGGGGATGAGGGGGGCGTAATGTTGTAACCAATAATATTTCTATTAAATAGGCTTTACTTTGCATTTTAATTAACGTGGGATTATTTTTTGTATTTAGAAATAATAGTACCAACTTTTTTTTTTTTTTTTCTCCAACATTTGTGGCACTGGCTTGGCGCCCCCTGATGGACGGCGCCCTTAGCATTTGCCTATACGGCCTATGCCACGGGCCAGCCCTGTATTTTAGTTTGGCGAGTGCAGAATTTCATTTGAGAAGTGTTTCAATGAAAAAAACGAGCTTGGAAAAGCTCGTTGTAGCAAATATTATCGATAACTGCATTTGCATGCATTGTATTTTTTTCTGTCAAAATTTAAAATATACTCATCATGAAAAATGAAATGCCTTATTGACATACATTATGTCCAGGCTTTCATTGGGCCATATAAAATGATACGTTGGGCCAGGTGTGGCCCCCGGGCCTTAAGTTTGACACCTATGATGTACGCAGAGTACATAGTATACATATTGAAGTATATGAACATAAAGCACTAATTAAAAAGCACTCTTACTATTGGCAATTGTCGTCATTGTTAACCAAAACAACAGCGCCACTGCTGGTTGCAGACAAGTAGTGCACTCTAGTTTGCCTCATTTTCTTCGTGACACAACTTCCCATCCATTGGGCCCCATTCAGCAATAAGTTCCTAACTTTTCCTCTTATCTTTCTTCCGAAGTGATTTCCTAAGAGGAGTCCATTCAAATTCATGACGTGTTCTTAAACGGCCAAATCGTTCCCACCTGCTGATCTTAAGTTGCAAATGCCAAATGGTTAGCGCGTGCGTGTCTATTATAATTTGCATATAAACACGCCCTTATTTCCCCAATATGCATATGTAAACACCCTTAAAAAACACAATAAATCTACAGTAAAATCAACTGTTTAAAACCATTACATCACAGGTGTCAAACTCAAGGCCAGACCATAACTGCCACAACATTTAATCATTTAATGTGGACTGTGAAACTCTGGAAATAATAAAGCACTTTCTGCATGAATGCATTTGTTCTTATACTGCATATAATTGCATATATTCTGTACTTAAAAATATTTGATAATGCAAATGTCATGATCCGTGGTCCGGATCATGTTTTGTGTTTTCTGTTAGCTTTGGACTCCTTTAGTTTCTGTTTGTGCACCTCTGAGTTGTTACCATGGCTATGTATTATTTTCACCTGCCTCTTGTGTTCGGGACGCTCACCTGTTGCTAACCAAGAGACATTATTTAAGCCTGCCTTTCAAGTGCGATCGGCACCTTGTTCCGTCGGTTTGTTTTCTGTTTTTTGTACCTCTTTGATTTGTTCAAGATTAAATCATGTTCCTACCTGCAAGTCCTGTCCGGAGTCGTCCGTTTGCATCCCGGGAGAACGAACCGCGCAGTAAGCTGCAACCAAACCGTAACAACAAAAATTTAAAAAAATATTTTTAAATATCTGCTTTTCAACTTGTTTTACAATTTCAATCAAGTTACCCATCATTCTGCTAGTAAAAAATATATTAATCAAATATAGTTACAGCACTTGCCTTCTGCCTCTGCATCCTGGGGTCCAGACAAACACCGAATTATAATATCAGAGACAATGTATTTTATTGCAATCACAATAATTGTCCTGTGTGACACGTCGCTGGGAGTTGACGCTGATTTCCCAGCATGCCTTGCGGTGCTTGTTGCAAATAGTTATTAGAGTTACATGTTTAAAGTTAACATTGTTGTTGTTCATTGTTCCTCTGCAATAATACAAGTTCAAATTCTCAGCTCGTTGAATACATCCCGACTGGACTGTTCAGACGATCTTAGAAGACGTTGGGTCTCTCATCCGAGCAGACTTCATCAGTTCATGCTCTCAGACTTAGGACAGTTTTAGGCAGCTTCTACACTAAGCCGGCTGAGGTTATACAGGGTATATGCCACCTAACCTTTTCCCTGTCCACACACACACAATGGTCGTTTAAGACCCCCTCCCAACCTCCGTCCGCCGGCGCAACGCGACCTAGTACGCATGCGCGGAAAATACACACGTCATAGTCACCTCCAGTGTTGCTTTGTGTGCAAGTTCTTAAATGTAACTTATCTGAACAATATCCAGTGTTGTGTTATTTCAATTAACTGGTTAGCTAATTCGGTAAGTAGAATCACAGCTGACCTGGACATTGGAAAATTCTCTTTCCGTCTGAGAAGTGTTGTATCCTAAATAGCTGCAATCGCTTTCTCTTAAGGTATTCATGTGTGATTTCCACAAGCGTCTGTACAGACGGAAGGAGAAACACGGGCATGTCTGGATGACTCGCCTCCATCTTTTCAGTGTTTACTCCTCGAGTTACCAAACCGGTCGTTATGAAGCTGGCTGTGGCGCGTTCTTTCTGACGTCACTTCCTGTGTGAGCCGCGGTCTTTCTGGCGCCACTTCTTCGCCGAACTCAGTTTGTAAACGATCAATAAATCCATAGAAAGCTAAGAGCCGGAGATTCAAGAAATACACGCCGCACTTACCCGTGTAAAAAATTATCAAAGGAAGGGAACCTCAAACAATGATTTAGTGTGGCTGATACGGGGCTTAGGCTAAATAATTATTCGTTTAAGGAGTTATCCAGCTTAATGTAGACAGAGCCTTAGTCTGAGGGCCTGGTGCAGGCTCCAACGTATGTGTTCTCCACAAGAGGGGACATGCCCAGACATGGACGACTTTGCTCTATTGTGGTGCAAAATGACAGTTGTTGAGAGACAAAGAAGGGAGCAACAGTCGTTAGGATGGAATCACCATCGATAGCGTTCTATTCAGTTGTATCGAAGGTCAACGGGGGGACCTGAAACAAAAGTGTGTATGTTCTGTTGTTATTTAGGCCATGTCTACACTAAGTCGTTTAACCCTTAAACGAATAATTATTTAGTCTCAGCCCCGTTTCAGCCACGCTAAACCATCGTTTAAGGTTCCCCTCCTCGGACACATTTTTACACGGGTAAATCAGCCGTGTATTTCTTGAATCTTCTGCACTTAGCTTTGTATGGACTCACTGATCATTTACAAAGTGAGTTCGGAGAGGAAGTGACGCCAGAAAGACTGCGGCCCACACAGGAAATATGGAGGAAAGTCATCCAGACATGCCCGTGTTTTTCCTTCTTCTACATGTACAGACGCTTGTGGAAATCACACATGAATACCTTAAGACAGGGGTGTCCAAAGTGCGGCCCGGGGGCCATTTGTGGCCCGCAGGTCATTTTTTAACGGCCCCACGGCACATTTTAAAAATACGATTGAAAACAATTAAAAACATGATAAGTGGTATAATAGAGCAAACAGGTGAAATGTAACAAGAAAATGTCGCAATGTTTACTCTAATAACACAAAGCTGCCATGCAGGCTGTTTCTTTCTTCAATGTCATTATGAATTATTGACCTATTCAAGGCTCCAATTACGTCACATCTGAGATATTTTGGGGGGAAAATGTTGCATATTTTGTGTTTGCCGTATAAAAAACTGAGCTGTTTTTTATAAAGAAGGGCCTAAAACGAACAAACGAAAAACAAACAACAATAAAACGTATAATTGACGGATAGATCTGAAGATGATCTCGAGATTATTGTGTTAAAAGTAAACAGTAAAAAAAAAATAGAATTTATTTTTTAACACTATAATTATTGGGATCCCCAATAATTTTAGTGTGATTTGTTTTTAAGTGTCATTGCTCAAAAAATAATAATGAATTAAAATCAATGTTGTTATGAGTTATTGACCTTTTTAAGGCTCCAATTATTATATAATCTCAAATATTCCACTGAAAAATTTTATTGTGTGAAAATATTCCATATTTTGTATTTTTTCCATAAAAAAAACTGGGTTTTCTTTGACATCAAGAGCATACAACTTAAATCTTTAAAAGCGTTATATTGACAGATAGACCTAATGTTGATCTAGAGATTTAAAACTTGAATAATAATAAAAATAATAATACTGAATGACACATTTTAATATTTTTTTGACCAAAACCTTTTGGGGTCCCCGGGATCAAGCCTGAGTGGAGGCCTAAATGTATATTTTTTATACACATATTGTATTGGTTTTTAAAATAAAAAATATCAAAATGGCCCTCGCTTGCTTTGATTTTTCAGAATGCGGCCCTCAGTGGAAAAAGTTTGGACACCCCTGCCTTAAGAGAAAGCGATTGCAGCTATTTGGGATACAACACTTCTCAGACGGCAAGAGAACTTTCCAATGTCCGGGTCAGCTGTGATTTTACTTAGCGAAAAGCTTCCCCCATTTGTCGAAGGAGAGTCAACGAAAATGCGAGCTCCCGTGGATGTGACGTGCGCATTTTACGGAGGGTGGAGGGGGTTTTAAACGGTGGCATTGTTGTGTGTGGACACGGATAAGGTTAGGTGCGATTTACCCTGGATAACCTTATCCGGCTTCGTGTAAACGGGGCCTTAGCCTCTAACAAATAACAACAGGACAGGCGATCTCTTCAATGCGTTAGCACTCTGCATAGCGAGGAGGACGTTACAACCAAATATCAATGCATTCCCTAAAGTCTTTGGTTTTTTTTTCTCATTTGGTTTGTGGCTGCAAGCGATGGGAGTCGATATGTGTTGGAATAACTAAGTGCTCTCCATGCCAGAACGTTCTCCTAGATCCTGCCTGTCGGGGTGTCAACACACCCCACAAGAATGTGCTGAGCTGCACCCTGACCAAGTGTCAGTGTGTGTATCACTTGTGCGCATGTTTATCTACGACAGTGTGTGTGTGTGTGTGTGTGTGTAGGGTGAGTCAGCTGAAGCGGCATGTGTACTGCTCGCTGTTTGCTACTGAGGGAGGTCAGCTGCTAATCGCCAGTAACCAATTTGTTTACAGTCTTACACTTTAAAAACAAGCAAATAGACCTGATTCTGTAATAGCTCTCACAACACTATTCTTTGAGCCAGAGAGTTCTTGTTGCCATAGCAACAGGTGCCTTCTAGTAATAAATCACAATGGGTCTGATCTAATAATGGTTTGCGTGTACTGAAACAAGTGCAAACTTGATAGCGCATGCAAAGCACACACACGGTATTTTGAAATGTCTATATATTGCTCATTTTGCTATATGTCTGTCTGTCTGTCTTATCTCTATCCATCTATCTATCTATTGTGTGGTGTTCGGGTCTGTGGGACCCGTTTTCATTTTTTATTAAAAGAAAAATGATACAATTAATACAATTTTTCAAACTGAGACTCACTGACATTGGCTCGTTTTCTGTGAAGAACATATATCAGAATACATATTTAATGACCACACACCATACACCCTCCCTACACATTTCTATTACATATAAGATGTCCGGGTCCACTAGACCCGGGGCTAATAGAAGTGTGGAAATTGACTTTTTGTGTATCACACACACATACACACACACACACGCAGCAGGCCTAGACAGGAGGAGGACAGAGTGTAGGTACACAGAACATCAGAGGGTCAAATGTGCGAGAAAATGAGAGCAGACAGTGTTGACAAACAATGTTGCAACCTTGTGTGGGAACCGCAGGTGCAGAAACAGAAACTGGCAGAGAAATTTTCCGTGCAACGTTCATATTGTTGTTACTGAACAGATATTTATTGGGATAAGGTAGACATCTGTTCAGTATTTTAACATAAAAGTGTTTGATTGTGAGGCATTGAAAGTCACAAAATGCAACGGGTCCGTCAGACCCACAAACGCTGGCTGAGTAACAACAATATGAACATTACACAAGGGTTAATGTAACATTAGACAATAGAAGTAAGGGAACTTGTCACACTTAAGAGCAAATAGGCCACCCTAAGAGTGCTCTCGTAGATTTTGTTCTTACCTACGAACTGCTAAGAAAATATTGGTGAATACAAACATCTCCTTAAAAACTTCGTAAGTGGGCCTAAGAACAAAATGTGTTCTTAAGAAGGTTTGCTGAATGGGGCCCATTGTGCATTACAGTAAATGTCTACATGAAAGGGACAGGTTGTAGAATCAAAAAAGGGTAGATTTAATGCCGTGTGGGGGAAATAAATCTCATCCTTTTTATCCATATGTTCCTTTGATTTGTGATGTAGAAGTTATAGCTCACTGATTTTTATCTGAAGTGGGAGTGGAATTTCTCACTCGAAATTTTGTTGGAGCAACTGTTGCGGAGCAGCAGTGGTTCATGTGTACCGGGGGATGCCTCTGCAGGCTGAATGGGCCCACACACAGTGGGGATGAGAAGTGTCATGGCCGGCTTACAATACAATCCCCCCCAATGCCCCTTGGGGATCTGTCACTGTCAAAGTGGGCAGGGGATCAGTTCAGGAATCTGTGGCGTTCCAACTTGCCTCCTTGTTCTTGGTGTGTTAGCATACTCATGGACCCAGAAAGGGGTCAAAAGTCTTCCGTTCAAGCAAGTTTTGTAATAAGGAGGAAATACACTAACTGCTGTGAAGGATGCAGCTTCACACAAAGACCGATTCACGGGCCTGGAAACATGTGTGCAACACATGCTGAAGTTTGAACGCAACAAGAGCCAAAGGCTAGATGGTCCACAGAGGCCGGCTACAAACAACCACCACATATTACCTACACACACATGCAGAGAAACCCACGTCCTTTCCAATTCTCAGGCAGTGGATGCATAATAGAATTGCTTCATTTTCAAGGTAAAGCTTAGTGTTGGTCGGCTTGTGTGTAAAGTGTGTGGGTGTGTAGTTGTTCATGATATCCGGTGGAGTGCCAGTCCGTGGAAGCGTCTCGGAACACCCAGAGCGCTCAGAGAGCTGATTAGAGCTAATTGCCTATGAAGCACAACAGCTGGAAGTGCCTTTCTGCCATTCAACGGCACACACACTCGGACACACACACACACACATACACACACACACACACACGACCTCCCGGTTTGTGCAATACTGAGATGAACTCTCTCCACACCACTCCTGTTATTCCTCCGGACATCGATTCTTGGCAGAACCACGTCCGCAGTTGATAGGAGCTCGTCTGGCCGCAGACTGCTGAGGCTGCTTTCTCTCAGCGGTGGGGTTTCCCTTCTCCGCTGGCCCGACCGTTGGAATCCTAAAGATGCTTGCAGCCAAAAGAAAGGGAGGCAGCACAGCACCTCGCACAGGCCGGCCATCGTAAATCCTCAAAAGCATGTGCGGTGATCATCAGTGATCCTGCCGTGATCCTTATCCTTCTAAAAATAAACATGACCGGAGAAGTATTCAAAAATGGCTGGTAGGCAAATTTGCGAGGACATATTCAGCGATCTTCATGCATCGGTGCTTTGTGAACAGTTTGTTTGCGCTAACGTCAACAGACTGTCTTAGGAAAAATACTTTTAGAGCAGTGGTTCTTAACCTTGTTGGAGGTACCGAACCCCAACAGTTTCACATGCGCATTCACCGATCCTTCTTTAGCGAAAAATTAAATGTTGTTTTTTTTTCAAATTCAAGACAAAGTTATGTTTTTGGTAACACTTTAGTATGGGGAACATATTCTAAGTAACAAAGACTTTGAGTTATTTGGTTAGGGTTAGAGGGTTAGGGTTATAATAAGGCCATGCCGAATAAGGCATTAATAAGTACTTAATAATGACTAGTTAAGAGCCAATATTTTACAAATTTGCATGTTAATAAGCAACTAATTAATGGTGAATATGTTCACCATACTAAAGTGTTACCATGTTTTCTTACTGGTGCACAAAATGAACCGTGCATGAACATCACCTTGTTCAAAGAACAAAACCAACACAGTGCATAAACTCACAACAAATTACACACCTGCAAATCAGTCTGACTTCTGCTGTTGCCGTATCCGTAATACGCCGATAGGGAGAAGTTTTTATTTACACGATGAGTCGGGTGTGTCTTTTGACCTCCCCCGAACCCCTGAGCCCGACTCACCGAACCCCTAGGGTTCGATCGAACCCAGGTTAAGAACCACTGTTTTAGAGGAATAAAAGATGTCTTCTGGGGGAGTACCTTCAGACGTAGGCACTTTTACTCCGACAATTGACCTTTACAGCACAGACCGATAAAATACCTAATGTCAATCAATGTTTATCTATTTATACAGCCCTAAATCACAAGTGTCTCAAAGGGCTGCACAAGCCACAACGACATCCTTGGATCAGAGCCCACATAAGGGCAAGGAAAAACTCACAACCCAGTGGGATGTCAATGTGAATGACTATGAGAAACCTTGGAGAGGACCGCAGATGTGGGTGACCCCCCCCCTTCCCTCCCCTAGAGGGGGGGAGACCGGATGCAATGGACGTCGAGTGGGTCCAGCATAATATTGTGAAAGTCCAGTCCATAGTGGATCTAACATAATAGTGAGAGTCCAGTCCATAGTGGGGCCAGCAGAAGACCATCCCGAGCGGAGATGGGTCAACAGCGCAGAGATGTCCCCAACCGATGCACAGGCGAGGGTCCATCCTGGGTCCCGACTCTGGACAGCCAGCCACCGGACCTGTGCCCCCCCTTCCACAAGGGAGAGGGGGGGCAGAAAAGAAAACAAATGGCAGATCAACTGGTCTAAAAAGTGGGTCTACTTAAAGGCTAGAGTATACAAATGAGTTTTAAGATGGGACTTGGATTGGGCATCTCTAACTGTTACCGGGAGGGCATTCCATAGTACTGGAGCCCGAAAAGAAAACGCGTTGACGGGTTTTTCCAATGTTTCTGTGGGAGGTCGTTGATTTGTCATGACTGGTCCCTCCTGTCATGTCCTGTGTTGTTTTTGTTGTATGGATTCCCTGCAGGTATGTTAATGTTTAGTTTTCTAGCGCTCCTACTTTGGTTTTCTCTTCCTGCTATGACGTGACCCCGTATTAAGCGCCATTCTCCGCACCTGCCTTTGTTTAGTGCTTAGTGTCCCCACCTGCTGTTTCCACTAATCACGCTCCCTTGTACATCGCAATGCATTTTGATGCGAGGCTAAGAATGATCCTTTGCCTTGAGCTCCCGTGCGCTTCCCAGTGGCATGTCTCTGTTTTTTGTATTTTAGTAAAGATTCATCTTACCTGCCTGTCCACCTGCATCTTGGGAACACGACTCTCGCTATTGTGCGACCCCACCAAGACAGACAGGTCATTTTCAATATTTTTTCAACCATTTTATATAAGCCTCTGAGGTTGCACAATAGTGTGTACACAAGGCCTGATATACTGAAGATTTGTGTGCATTAAAACTAGGGCTGTCAAAGTTAACGCGATATAAACGGCACAGAAATTGTGCCGTTATTATTTTAACGGGAGATTAACGCACACATGTCCGTTTTGACCCTTGGAGAGTGCCGTAGCGGAGGAACTTGGCTGCAGTTTATTTGCTACTGATGAGCCACAAGCGAGCAGAAATGGACAAAAGAAAGTCTACCGTATGGAAAGCCATAGCAAGACTATTTTTTTGCCGTGAGAAGAGGCGACATCCCTGCAGCAAACACCTGCTGCACGCGTGGTTCAGGTGGGTGGTGCTTCACTCCTGTGTTCAGATTACGGTCAAGGCGCAGTGATAACATAACATTTTGATTGTTACTGTGACTGACTTAGTAAGTAAGATGACATAAAAAAATAAAAAATGAAACACCTAACATCCGCTGTAATGACACCAAGTACAGGAACGTATCTAGTCGATACTAGTATGATTACGTCGATATGCATCACAAAATCTATTTTTGTTTTTTTAATATTTATATTATGTTTATAAACTCAGGAAATATGTCTCTAGACACATGAGGAAGTTGAATAGGACCAATGTATGATCCTGTAACTACTCGGTATCGGATTGGTACCCAAATTTGTGGTATCATCCAAAACTAATGTAAAGAATAAGTGATAATTACATTTTAGCAGACGTGTAGATAGAACATGTTAATAGAGAATATAAGCAGATATTAACAGTAAATGAACAAGTAGATTAATAATATTTTTTTACCGTTTGTCCTTTATAATGTTGAAAAAATAATAGAATGGAAAATGACATAATATGTTACTGCATACGACAGCAGACTAAATTAGGAGCCTTTGTTTGTTTACGTACTACTAAAAGACAAGTTGTCTTGTATGTTCACTATTTTATTTAAGGACAAACTTGCAATAAGAAACATATGTTTAATGTACCCTAAACATTTTTGTTAAAATAAAGGTATTAATGCCATTTTTTGTGGTGCCCTTTATTTGGAAAAGTACCGAAAAGTATCGAAAAGTATCGAAATACATTTTGGTACCGCTACAAAATATTGGTATCGGGACAACACTAGTACACACAATTTAGCACTTATTTAGATTTTAGTAGATCAGGCCCCAAGAAATGTTGCCTTAATACTGATTGTGGAGAGGCGGGGCCGGCAGTCCGACAGCGACGCAGGGCACACCGTAGCCCGCTCCAAGATGGCGGCGAGGAGGCGTGGACGGCGAGCCGGCGGCGAGGCGGGGCGCGCCGGGATCGACGCCGCAAACATTATCAGGTGCGTGGATCGCCCAGCCGGGCACAATCAAATAATCGTCTCGCACTGTATAAAAGGGCGGCAGCCGTGAACGTGGAGAAGAGAGGCGGAGAGAAGAGACGGAGCAAGAGAGAAGCGGATGTCGAGCGAGAGAGACGGAGAGCCCAAGGAAGAAGACGACGCAAGAAGCTGAAAAGCAAGCGGAAGAGCGAGCGGCAGACGGAGCAGCTGAAAAGCGACCCGGCAAGAGACCTTTGTTATTTAAAAATAATGTCCTTGCTGGTATCAGACAAGGACAAGTCACAGGTGGAGAAAATCCTCAGTGCTGAGCTCTGTAGAACTTGCACCTGGCTCGCTGACAACAAGCTATCCATACACTTGGGTAAAACAGAATCCATCCTGTTTGGGTCCCACATCAAACTTAAGAGAGTCAATCACTTCACCATAAAAGTAGGTGACAGTGTCATCACCAGGAAAGATGAGGTCACCCACCTAGGTTCCATTCTAGAGGCTAACCTTTCCTGTGATAAAATGGCAACCAAGGTAATCAAAAAGGTTAACCAACGAACGAGATTTCTCTACAGAATTTCCTCTCTGGTCAACAAAAGCACCTTGAGGCTTCTGGCGGGAACTCTCGTTCAACCCTTTTTCGATTACGCATGCACCTCCTGGTACCCTAGCACCTCCAAAACCCTCAAATCTAAACTCCAAACATCTCAGAACAAGCTAGTCAGGTTACTTCTAGACCTCCACCCCAGATCCCACCTCACTCCTACCCACTTCTCTAAAGTGGGCTGGCTCAAGGTGGAGGACAGAGTTAAACAACTTGCACTGAGCCTAGTCTATAAAATCCGCTACACCTCCCTGATACCGAAGTACATGTCAAACTACTTCCTTAACGTAAATGACCGCCATAACCACAACACCAGGGGGTGCTCCACTAACCACGTTAAACCCAGATTCCGAACTAACAAAGGTCTTAACTCATTCTCTTTCTATGCCACATCAATGTGGAATGCGCTCCCAACAGGTATAAAAGAAAGGGCATCTCTATCCTCCTTCAAAACCGCAATAAAAGTTCACCTCCAGGCAGCTACAACCCTAAACTAACACCCTCCCCGGATTGCTAATAATCAAATGTAAACAATCAAATGCAGATACTTTTTCTTTTTCTTATGCCTTCTGATCTCTCTCTCTCTCTCTCTCTCTCTCTCTCTCTCTCTCTCTCTCTCTCTCTCTCTCTCTCTATGTCCACTACTTGATGTCCATATCCTCCCCCCCCCTCCACACCCCTGATTGTAAATAATGTAAATAATTCAATGTGATTATCTTGTGTGATGACTGTATTATGATGATAGTATATATGATAGTATATATCTGTATCATGAATCAATTTAAGTGGACCCCGACTTAAACAAGTTGAAAAACTTATTCGGGTGTTACCATTTAGTGGTCAATTGTACGGAATATGTACTTCACTGTGCAACCTACTAATAAAAGTCTCAATCAATCAATCAAGATGTCTAAACGTGCTGGCAGCTATGTCCTTCCTTGATGGTCCTTGGAACCCGCACGACAGCAAGCGGCTGTCACACTGATATTCAGACGGTTACATGCCATTATGTGTCTAGCTGTATTGCGAATGACCTGTGTATATCTACGACTATGTCAGATACATCAGTTGTGCCTGACTTTAGCTGTAGACATACAGGTATATGCTTTTTTACATGCTTATCCTGTTCAAAGTCCTTCCCGGCGGATTTCGGAAAAAATAGTAGCACAATTGACTGTTCGCCAGAAACACCTTTATCATCAATGTGTGGGAAGTGAATCCTAGCTGCAACAGGATGGCAGCCAAGTTAACGACTACATTGTCACGTGGCTTGTACGTCGCAGATCACATTTCGAGGCATATTTTGGCTTTTCCCACAATCTTTCTGCCTCATCTACTTTTGCTTTCAGTCACCTTCCCTGCAAGTCATTCTTCTGGTCTTTCTCCACAAGAGCTGGCGATGACAGGAAGTGTGGCCTCTGCGTTTATTGTGTTTATTGTGCTTGCCCACACAGTTTAAACACCATAGGCAAAAGTCAGGAGCGTCAGAGCCAGGGAAGGTTCATGGGGAGGGGGAGGAAACAAAGCAGGAACCGACTGGCTTGTATATTTGTTTAGTGTGAGGCTGCCAACAGTCAGTGTGTCGATCAGAGGTGAGAGAAGAAGTGGGGGGGATTTCACTTGGCCTTGACTCGTTCCTCTAATTGTGCTATATGAACCCTTTTATCCCGTACAAAGCCATGTTTTTGACAAAGCACAGCCAACATGATCAGATTCCTGTTAGCGTTCTTCCAACTCATAAATATTTTCCAGGTCAAATTCCTTCTTTAAATGACCATGACTGATTTATAAATCGATCAATCAAAGTTTATTTATATAGCCCTTAATCACGAGTGTCTCAAAGGGCTGCACAAGCCACACAGACATCCTCGGCTCAGATTCCACATCAGGGCAAGAAAAAACTGAACCCAACGGGATACTATGAGGAACCTTGGAGGGGACCCCAGATGTGGGGGCCACCCCTGGGCGACCGGTGCAATGGACGTGGAGTGGATCTAGTTAATAGTGTGAGAGTCCAGTCCATAGTGGGGCCAGCAGGGGATCATCATGAGCAGAGACAGGTCAGCGGCGCAGAGACGTCCCCAACTGATGCACAAATGAGTGGTCCACCCCGGGTCCCGACTTTGAATGCAAGAGAGGGGGGCAGAGTAGAAAAGAGACGGCATATCAACTAAAAGGGCCCTGAAACCGGACTGAAAGGGTTCTGTCAATACAGGGACTATGGGATGGTTTGTTTTCCCGGAATGCAAAGGAAAGTTGGAGCGGGCAAGGCGTGAAGGTAAGGACATATTTTATTATTACTATAAAAAAGGAACAAAAGGAGCGCACAAGGCGGAAGTACAAAAACTTGGCTAATGAAACAAAAACTTGCACAATGGCAGAAACTATGAACATGAAGCAAAACTCGCCAACTGTGACATGAAAAAACAAAACTTACGTGGCATGGCAAGAAGCATAATTATGAACAGGCATGAGTATCAGAAGTAGCATGGCATGAAGTGAGCAGAGGTCATGTCGCCAGGCTGACTTCCTGGCAACTATCGGTTTAAATAATAGTGACATGATTAGTGAAAACAGGTGCGTGACTCAAAATGTGAAACAGGTGAAACTAATGGTTGCTATGGTGACAAAACAAGAGAGTGAAAAAGCAGGAACTAAGTGTCCAAAAACCAAACAGAACATGACTTAAACAAAACATGATCACAAACATGACAGGTTCACAGAGATTGTTAGACTCTAGTTGTTCATTTAGCGACTGTGCAACAATTTATTCGAGAATTTTCGAGATAAAGGGAAGGTGGGACACCGGCCGGTAGTTTACCATGAGGTCAGGATCGAGGTTAGGTCTTTTGAACAGAGGATGAATAACCGCTTTTTTTAAATGCTAGGGGAACAGTGCCAGAGGAAAGTGATAAGTTTTTAATATTTAACATTTAGATGTTAAAAGTGTGTGAACATGGTAATGAAACATCTGAAGCAGTGAAGGGTGATTTTTATTTTATTTGCAATGCAACAATGCAACAATGTTAATTAGTGTTTTTGTGTTGAAAGCATTGGGTTACAGGAAGTGGCAGGAAGCTTCTAGTCTTGTCACCAAGAATCAACATACCTCAAATCAGTTTGCTCAAAATGTAAACTGACCTTAATACCAACTCTGACTATGATTATTTCTACAAAGATTTAAGCCTTTTCCAGTACTACTTTATTCATATTATTTACAGTAAAAAAAATAAAATAAAAACAATGATAATAATACCGTGCATGTTTTATTTATTTATATTATTGTTACTATATATATTTGGAGTCTATTATTATTATATTAATATTCTTCTTATTATATTATTATTATAAATACCTTACTATCAACACGTTATTCAATCAATCAATCAAACAATTTTTTATATATCTATACAAGTTTACTTGTATAGCCCTTAACCTCTTAAGGCCAAGCTGTTTGTTTACATGATTCTTTTATTTCTCTTTGCTATTTGGGCTTATTGGACCCTAATTAGAATACAAACTAAAAATCATATTTTTATATGATGTACTCAGTCCATAAGTACACAAACATGTACTTCATGTGTAGTGACATGCTAATTTTTATTTTTACACTTTTTTTCCCCAAATTCCATTGTATGTTATACTCTTCTGACACCACCAGATGGCAGTATAAGTGTCCATGTGTCGGCATAAGACCCCAATTCAGTAGTGTACACAATTTTGGAAATAAGAGCTAAAAGGTGTTGTCCACGCATGTGGCCACTAAGGCCTTTAGAGATCAATCACAAATCCGCAATGACGTCCTCGGCTCTTGTTCTTCCAAGAACGACAAACCTTGGAAGGGATCGCAGATGTGGGGACCCCCGAGGACATCTCACAAAATGGGACAATTTTTAGCGATATTACGGAGATGAAAGAAGGCTGTTTTAGTAACACTCTCAATTGAGAGAGTTGGGTCGAAGATAATACCGAGATTCTTTACTGAGTCGCTTTGTGTTTTCTTGTCAAATGTTAAGGTGGTTTTATTAAATAGGTGTCGGTGTCTAGCAGGACCGATAATCAGCATTTCCGTTTTCTTAGCGTTAAGAAGCAAAACGTTGCTTGACATCGATTGTTTGATTTCATTTGGGTGACTACAATCTGCCGTGTTGGTCAGTTTTAGGGGCATGTAGAGTTGGGTGTCATCAGCATAACAGTGAAAGCTAACACCGTATCTGCGTACGATGTCGCCTAGCGGCAGCATGTAGATGCTGAAGAGTGCAGGGCCAAGAACCGAACACTGTGGAACTCTGCACATTACCTTAACATACTCCGAGGTCACATTGTTATGGAAGACGCACTACATCCTGTCAGTAAGATAGGAGTTAAACCAAGAAAAGGCTGAGTCTGACATACCAATGCGTGTTTTGATACTGTGGAAGTCTCTGAGTATGGGAGGGTTCTCCTGGTGCTGACAGATCTTTCGTGAGCCCGGTAGACAGGTTGGAGCAAGTCTTTTATTTGTCATACACAAGTATGGTTTGCTTTGCAGCAACATATATTTAAGACTTTTCAGTCCGGCGTGTCTCTGTGCGTGCTCTCTCTCTCTGTCTCCAACTCCAGCAACGTGTCTCGGCCCGGCTGCTGCTAATAAAGGCGACAGGTGATTAGATAACCAGCCCCAGCTGGGCAATCCACTCAACTCCCGCTGGCTTCGAGGCCGGTCCTTACAGCATACTTGCCAACCCTCCCGAATTTTCCGGGAGACTCCCGAATTTCAGCGCCTCTCCTGAAAATATCCCGGGACAACCATTCTCCAGAATTTCTCCCGATTTCCAGCCGGACTTAAGGCACGCCCCCTCCAGGTCCGTGCGGACCTGAGTGAGGACAGCCTGTCGTCACGTCCGCTTGGCCAACCAAAAAGTAACCACAGAACACTATACCGTAGAATGTTCTGTGGTTACTTTTTGGTTGGCCAACGGTTTACTTTTTACAAGGGCTGTCTCTGTAGAGTGATTTGCCCTGAAACCGGACTGAATCTACATGCAGAACTACATGGGATGAAAAAAGTAATCATTATGGTTCAAAAATACCAGGCAGCATAGCTACAAGCAGCTCAGTGTGACATCATTTACACCATTCTACACCATATAGGAGCTGAGAGTATCTTAAATGTGTGTTGAATACACAATTCAACTTCAATTACCTTAATCAAGAACATATGGAGGAGTCGTAAAAGAGTAGAAGCTGTAGATTCACACCAGTCAGAAGACGTAAGAAAACAGTGAAACTTCTCTAACGCTATGTAAACCAAATCAAATGTCAATGGCCGCGCTGTTAAAAGTAAATCCCTAATTACTGTGTGTGGTGTTTTAAAATGCCAAAAAATGCACCCCAAAGGTGGCCAATAAGAAAACGTGCCCACATTCTGCATGTGCCAAGTAATGATCGGTCTCATTAGGAAAAGAAAAGTGCTTCAGTTGTTGCAGTCATAGTAAAAAAAAAAAAAAAAACAGGTGAGCGAAGAACTCTGCCAAAGTCTTAGTGTTAATACAAAGTGAAAGTGAAGCCATGTTGTGGAATAGTAATGTTTGTTAGCAAACTACTCCCAGGCTCTTACTCTATGTAATTACCCTGTAGTGTGCATCTACTGTAAGTTTGCCAGCACGGTGGTACAGGGGTTAGTGCATGTTTATGTTTATTTCAAAAATTCTCGAAAAAATTGTTGCACAGCAGCTAAATGAACACTTAGTGACTAACAATCTCTGTGAACCTTTTCAATCCGGTTTCAGGGCAAATCACTCTACGGAGACAGCCCTCGCAAAAGTGACTAATGATCTATTGCTAACGATGGATTCTGATGCGTCATCTATGTTGCTGCTTCTTGATCTTAGCGCCGCTTTCGATACCGTCGATCATAATATTTTATTAGAGCGTATCAAAACACGTATTGGTATGTCAGACTTAGCATTGTCGTGGTTTAACTCTTATCTTACTGACAGGATGCAGTGTGTCTCCCATAACAATGTGACCTCGGACTATGTCAAGGTAATGTGCGGAGTCCCCCAGGGTTCGGTTCTTGGCCCTGCACTCTTTAGTATTTACATGCTGCCGCTGGGTGACATCATACGCAAATACGGTGTTAGCTTTCACTGTTATGCTGATGACACTCAACTCTACATGCCCCTAAAGCTGACCAACACACCGGATTGTAGTCAGCTGGAGGCGTGTCTTAATGAAATTAAAAAATGGATGTCCGCTAACTTTTTGCAACTCAACGCTAAGAAAACGGAAATGCTGATTATCGGTCCTGCTAGACACCGACATCTATTTAATAATACCACCTTAACATTTGACAACCAAACAATTAAACAAGGCGACTCGGTAAAAAATCTGGGAATTATCTTCGACCCAACTCTCTCGTTTGAGTCACACATTAAGGGTGTTACTAAAACGGCCTTCTTTCATCTCCGTAATATCGCTAAAATTCGTTCCATCTTGTCCACTAGCGACGCTGAGATCATTATTCATGCGTTCGTTACGTCTCGTCTCGATTACTCTAACGTATTATTTTCGGGTCTCCCTATGTCTAGCATTAAAAGATTACAGTTGGTACAAAATGCGGCTGCTAGACTTTTGACAAAAACAAGAAAGTTTGATCATATTACGCCTAAACTGTATATACCTTTATATACTTATAAACATACCTATACTGGCTCACCTGCACTGGCTTCCTGTGCACTTAAGATGCGACTTTAAGGTTTTACTACTTACGTATAAAATACTACACGGTTTAGCTCCTGCCTATCTTGCCGATTGTATTGTACCATATGTCCCGGCAAGAAATCTGCGTTCAAAGAACTCCGGCTTATTAGTGATTCCCAGAGCCAAAAAAATGTCTGCGGGCTATAGAGCGTTTTCTGTTCGGGCTCCAATACTATGGAATGCCCTCCCGGTAAAAGTTAGAGATGCTACCTCAGTAGAAGCATTTAAGTCCCATCTTAAAACTCATTTGTATACTCTAGCCTTTAAATAGACCCCCCTTTTTTAGACCAGTTGATCTGCCGTTTCTTTTCTTCTCTCCTCTGCTCCCCTCTTCCTTGGAGGGGGGGTTGCACAGGTCCGGTGGCCATGGATGAAGTGCTTGCTGTCCAGAGTCGGGACTCCGGGTGGACCACTAGCCTGTGCATCGGTTGGGGACATCTCTGCGCTGCTGACCCGTCTCCGCTCGGGACGGTTTCCTGCTGGCCCCACTATGGACTGGACTCTCGCTGATGTGTTGGATCCACTGTGGACTGGACTTTCACAATATTATGTCAGACCCACTCGACATCCATTGCTTTCGGTCTCCCCTAGAGGGGAGGGGGTTACCCACATATGCGGTCCTCTCCAAGGTTTCTCATAGTCATTCACATCGACGTCCCACTGGGGTGAGTTTTTCCTTGCCCGTATGTGGGCTCTGTACCGAGGATGTCGTTGTGGCTTGTGCAGCCCTTTGAGACACTTGTGATTTAGGGCTATATAAATAAACATTGATTGATTGATGTGCCTCACAATACAAAAGTTCTGAGTTCGATCCTGGGCTCGGGGTCTTTCTGTGGGGAATTTGCATGGGATAGGTTGATTGGCAACAGTAAATTGGCCCTAGAATGCGAGCGTGAATGTTGTCTGTCTATTTGTGTTGGCCCTGTGATGAGGTGGTGACTTGTCCAGGGTGTACCCCGCCTTCCGCCCAAATGCAGCTGAGATAGGCTCCAGCACCCCCCGCGAAGCCGAAAGGGACAAGAGGTAGAAAATAGATGGATGGATATACTATAAGTTGGTATTTTTTTCTGTTCATTGCTTGTATGGCAATTCATTTTAAAGAGGAACTGCACTTTTTTTGGAATCATTATGAGAGACAAGAACACACATGTTTTTTTAATTTAATTAGGATTTTAAAGATGATAAAAAACGCTTGGAATGTTACGGCGGGGGGGTCGCAGCTTGCTGCAAGGTTTGTTCCCCCGGGATGCAAACGGACCACTCAGGACAGGACGTGCAGGTAGGAACATCATTTATTCTCAAAAACTCGAAGAGGTACAAAAAACAGAAAACAAGTCGACGGGACAACGTGCCGATCGCACTTGAAGCTAAGGCTACTACTTAGCATAGACTAAGGACGAGCAGTACTCATGTAACAGGAGCATGAAGCAAACAAAGAAGTCATGGCAAAGGCAGGCTTAAATAATGCCTCTGATTAGTGCTCGGGGAACAGGTGAGCGTCCCGAACACCAATCAGAGGCAGGTGAAAATAATAAGTAGCCAAGGTAACCAAAACAAACTCAAGGGTACACAAAACAGGAACTGAGGGAGTCCTAAAACTAACAGAAAATAACAAAACATGATCCGGGCCACGGATCATGACATGGAAGGTGCGGCTAATGGGGAGTCACCGTTGTAGCCTTCAAAGCCCCCTAAGACAACTTCAAAACCCTCCAGCAATGTTTTTACATACACACTGCAAGTATATATATATATATAAAGAAGTAACAGACACGTTCATAACAATATGTAATATGTACAATATTTACCCTGTTTTTATCATTTTAATCAATGTCGGGACTGACTTCTTCTGCACATTGATTTCTGTTTACATAGCAGCACACGTCCGATTTCCAACAACAACTGTGTGTTCTAATCATGGCAGACTTGGTAACAAACAACGAAGACGACTATTCTCAGACAAATGAGGATTCACAACCTTTTGAAGCTAAACATACTGCTGCTTATAGAAGCAGCAGTATGAGGGGGATGTAAACGATGTTGACGCTATAAATATGGAACTTGGAGACGAGCTATTTTGACATAAATAGATTGCTTGACCCTAAATCAACAGGAAACGTCCCCTGTCAGCTGGACCATGAAGTGAATGACTTTAATATCGATCATGCGTGTAAGTACAACTAGTAGATCCACGCTGATGTCCATGTCTCCTCTACTTAACAGCCATCAAACGATTAGAACCCTCCAAATATATTACACTATATACATCCATTCATACATTATATCACTTTAATTTATTTTCACTTAAGAAAACAGTAACTTTAAAGGTGTGGCGACTATTATTTTATTTTGTAGTAGTAGCGACTTTCTCCCGGTCAACTTCCTTTGTTTTCACTAGAGATGTCCGATGATATCGGACTGCCGATATTATCGGCCGATAAACGCTTTAAAATGTAATATCGGAAATTATCGGTATCGGTTTCAAAAAGTACAATTTTTAAAACGCCGCTGTGTACACGGACGTAAGGAGAAGTATAAAGCGCCAATAAACCTTAAAGGCACTGCCTTTGCGTGCCGGCCCAGTCACATAATATCTACGGCTTTTCACACATACAAGTGAATGCAAGGCATATTTGGTCAACAGCCATACAGGTCACACTGAGGGTGACGTATAAACAACTTTAACACTGTTACAAATATGCGCCACACTGTGAACCCAACATAATAACAACAGAACAAATACCCAGAACCACTTGCAGCACTAACTCTTCTAACACCCCCCGCTACCCCGCCCACCTCAACCTCCTCATGCTCTCTCAGTGAGAGCATGTCCCAAATTCCAAACTGCTGTTTTGAGGCATGTTAAAAAAAACAATGCACTTTGTGACTTCAATAATAAATATAACCGATTGGTACCGGGCTGCACAAGAAATCATTTTTTTAGTTTGTTTAATTTTTTTAATTAAATCAACATAAAAAAACACAATATATAAATTATATATCAATATACACTACCGTTCAAAAGTTTGGGGTCACATTGAAATGTCCTTATTTTTGAAGGAAAAGCACTGTACTTTTCAATGAAGATAACTTTAAACTAGTCTTAACTTTAAAGAAATACACTCTATACATTGCTAATGTGGTAAATGACTATTCTAGCTGCAAATGTCTGCTTTTTGGTGCAATATCTACATAAGTGTAGCAACTATCACTCCAGTGTTCTAATGGTACAATGCGTTTGCTCATTGGCTCAGAAGGCTAATTGATGATTAGAAAACCCTTGTGCAATCATGTTCACACATCTGAAAACAGTTTAGCTCGTTACAGAAGCTACAAAACTGACCTTCCTTTGAGCAGATTGAGTTTCTGGAGCATCACATTTGTGGGGTCAATTAAACGTTAAAAATGGCCAGAAAAAGAGAACTTTCATCTGAAACTCGACAGTCTATTCTTGTTCTTAGAAATGAAGGCTATTCCACAAAATTGTTTGGGTGACCCCAAACTTTTGAACGGTAGTGTAGATCAATACAGTCTGCAGGGATACAGTCCGTAAGCACACATGATTGTATTTCTTTATGACAAAAAAATAAATCAATCAATCAATAAATACCATACACCCCCCCCTCACCCCAGGTCCGTGGGACAAATTTTCAAGCTATGACCGCTGCGCAGCTACAAAAAGGTTAGGGACCACTGGTTTAATGCATCCAGCGGGGCATCACAACAAAATTAGGCATAATAATGTGTTGATTCCACGACTGTACATATCGTATCGGTTGATATCGGAATCGGTAATTAAGAGTTGGACAATATCGGCAAAAAAAGCTATTATCAGACATCTCTAGTTTCCACTTCATCGAAGTGCGCATGCAAGTGACGTCGAGGCTACAGTGGGGGCCACATTGGGGCCGCATGCACATTCACACCGGAGTCTGTTGAAAATCACATTTTACTTGCAGTGTAAACAGCCAGTTGGAAAATCAGATTAAAAAAAAAAAAATCAGATTTGGGCCACTTTGGCCTGCAGTGTAAGCGTAGTCTTAGAAATAACATCGTCAGCATTAGAGGGGCCTTTTAAGGACCTTCTCGTCATTGGTGTTCCAGGTGGTTTTAAGTTAGTGGACACAACATTTTAATATTGGTAGAAACTTCTGTTGCGGTTGTTTTTCTGTTGGTCAGGGCCAGAGCTGCCATGCATGACTAATCGTGTAGATGTAAACGATGGAAGACCACAAAGGCTGAGTCGCACCGCCTAGGCTGAAGGCCTGGCTCTCTAAAGGGGAGGAAAAATGTCAGCCATGTCATCCGCTGGCCTCTTTGACACTAATCAGGCAAATCTCCCTGAAGAACAGAACTTTAGATGAAACCACAGAGAGTCTGGAAGCGGTTGACTCCTGGGGGGGGGAAAAGTAAGGTAGGCTAAGGTATCACAACTGTGCCTGGGCTTAATCTTCACTGCCAAAACGGTTATGAAGAATTACCCCAGATAGAGACCCTGATTATTGCAAAGTGATGAATTAGCTTCTAGAACTGGGAAAAAAAAGGCTTAAAAGAAGGATGGCGAGCGGTGTGTGTGTGTGTGTGTGTGTGTGTGTGTGTGTGTGTGTGTGTGTGTGTGTGTGTGTGTGTGTGTGTGTGTGTGTGTGTGTGTGTGTGTGTGTGTGTGTGTGTGTGTGTGTGTGTCCACTCGTCCTAGTCCAGCTGTCCTGCCACTCTTAAACCTCTGTGAATGTTGGCCTTTGGCCTTTGTTTCTACCCCAGAACCACGATGGAAGTATTAAATCAATTTTAAACATGTCTATAATGCATTAAGCCAGGGGTGTCCAAACTTTTTCCACTGAGGGCCGCAAACTGAAAAATCAAAGCAAGCGGAGGCCATTTTGATATTTTTTTTATTTTAAAAACCAATACAATATACGTATAAAAAACATACATTCAGGCCTCCACTCAGCTTTGATCCCGGGGACCCCAAAGGGTTTTGGTCCAAAAAATATTTAAAATGTGTCATTATTCAGTATTATTACACTACTGTTCAAAAGTTTGGGGTCACATTGAAATGTCCTTATTTTTGAAGGACAAGCACTGTACTTTTCAATGAAGATAACTTTAAACTAGTCTTCACTTTAAAGAAATACACTCTATACATTGCTAATGTGGTAAATGACTATTCTAGCTGCAAATGTCTGGTTTTTGGTGCAATATCTACATAGGTGTATAGAGGCCCATTTCCAGCAACTATCACTCCAGTGTTCTAATGGTTCAATGTGTTTGCTCATTGGCTCAGAAGGCTAATTGATGATTAGAAAACCCTTGTGCAATCATGTTCACACATCTGAAAACAGTTTAGCTCGTTACAGAAGCTACAAAACTAACCTTCCTTTGAGCAGATTGAGTTTCTGGAGCATCACACTTGTGGGGTCAATTAAACGCTCAAAATGGCCAGAAAAAGAGAACTTTCATTTGAAACTCGACAGTCTATTCTTGTTCTTAGAAATGAAGGCTATTCCACAAAATTGTTTGGGTGACCCCAAACTTTTGAACGGTAGTGTATCTCTAGATCAACATTAGGTCTATCTGTCAATATAACGGTTTTAAACATTTAAGTTGTATGCTCTTTTTGTCAAAGAAAACCCTGTTTTTTTAATGGAAAAAAAACACAATATATGCAATATTTTCACCCAATAAATTTTTAAGAGGAATATTTCAGATTATATAATAATTGGAGCCTTAAAAAGGTCAATAACTCATAACCCCATTGATTTTAATTCATTATTATTTTTTGAGCAATGACACTTAAAAACAAATCACACAAAAATTATTGGGGAACCAAAAGGGTCCTACTCATTAAAGTGTTAAAAAATAAATTAAATTTTTTTTTTACTGTTTACTTTTAACACAATAATCTCGAGATCAACTTCAGATCTATCCGTCAATTATACGTTGTATTGTTGTTTATGGTTTTTTTTTAGTTTTAGGCCCTTCTTTAAAAAAATTAATTAAAAAAAGCTAAATTTTTTATATGGCAAACACAAAATATGCAACATTTTCCCAAAAAAATATCTCAAAGTGCAATATTTAATGTGACGTAATTGGAGCCTTGGATAGGTCAATAATTCATAATGACATTGATTTTGATTCATTATTTTTTTTTTTAAAGAAAGAAACAGCCTGCATGGCAGCTTTGTGTTATTAGAGCAAACATTGCAACATTTTCTTGTTACATTTCACCTGTTTGGTCTTTATACCACTTTTTATGTTTTTATTTTTTTTAATCGTATTTTAAAATGGGCCGTGGGGCCATTAAAAAATGACCTGCGGGCCGCAAAAGGCCCCCGGGCCGCACTTTGGACACCCCTGCATTAAGCCATCTGTTTTCTATAGGCGTGTGCTAATTAATGGCCACGGGGGGAATTGAGAGGGTGCTGAGATGAGAGGTAAATGTGGTAAGAGAATATGTGACACTTCTCGTACTACCATGTTTTTTTGCATTGGGTTACGACAAAAAAACTAAACAATTTTTGCGTTTAAAATCATTTGCGCTTCACCGTGTTTTGCTTATGGCCAATTCACTGAGTGGAAAAGCAAACAAGGGGGAGTTTGTTTACTTTGGGGACAGAATATGTCTGTACACTACTTATGACAGTAATTTTCTCAATCCCAGCAAAATGCATGGGAATGATTAAAAGGAAAAAAAATATACGCCGTGGTGGCCATGGTTAATCTGGCAATCAGCAGAAGGAAAATGCCGGGTAGGTTTTTTTTAACTGCATGGATCTTTTACTGCACCTGGGCTCATCCTGTTCCCTTTGGAAACATACAGCACCATGTATTCATTTTCATACATGCATGCATGGTGGGCTCCTTCTTTGGGGAATTAGGACGAGTCTGCTTCACCTCAAAGTAGTGATGTGCAGATCTATACTGAAATATCGATACCGCAGATACCAGATCTGTATACTCTAATATTGATCCTTAAATCAAAATATCAATACTTTTGATACTTTAGTTCAGCAGTGTCAAAACTCTTTCCACCAAGGGTCACATACTGACAAGTTGAACTATGCGGCGGCTATAATTGATATTTTTGTTATTTAAAAAAACTGCTAAAAACAGATACTGTGTCAGCTATGTACTATAGGTGACAAAGTATATTTTTAGTTTACATTTTTAAATTTCAACATATTTGCAAATACAAGTGATAAATCATAAAGTTTACTGTGGGAGGGGGGGCGTGGCCTGCAGGCCTGCAGCGGAACAGGGTGTGCCAGGACCGGCCTCGAAGTCATACTTGCCAACCTTGAGACCTCCAAATTTGTATATTGTAGCGTCCCGGAAGAGTTAGTGCTGCAAGGGATTCTGGGTATTTGTTCTGTTGTGTTTATGTTGTGTTACGGTGCGGATGTTCTCCCGAAATGTGTTTGTCAACCTCCACAATTTAGAAATTGTGGCAGACACATACCTCCACCGCCGTGCCTACTCCCCGTAAGGGAGCGGGAGAGGAAGTTGGCCACGGCCATCTGCGCCCCAGGTCTGTGGATCACTCTAAAATTGTGGAGGTAGCCCCCCAGGGGGTTCTTTGGACCACCAATCACCGACATGAGAGCCCGGTTCAGGGTTAAAATACAAATTTTTTTTCTCTGAGCTTATCCCATCCATCCATTTTCTACCGCTTATTCCCTTCGGGGTCGCGGGGGGCGCTGGAGCCTATCTCAGCTACAATCGGGCGGAAGGCGGGGTACACCCTGGACAAGTCGCCACCTCATCGCAGGGCCAACACAGATAGACGGACAACATTCACACTCACATTCACACACTAGGGCCAATTTAGTGTTGCCAATCAACCTATCCCCAGGTGCATGTCTTTGGAGGTGGGAAGAAGCCGGAGTACCCGGAGGGAACCCACGCAGTCACGGGGAGGACATGCAAACTCCACACAGAAAGATCCTGAGGCTGGGATTGAACTCACGACTACTCAGGACCTTCGTATTGTGAGGCAGACGCACTAACCCCTCTGCCACCGTGCTGCCTTCTCTGAGCTTATATTGTACATTCCTGGGTCGCAGGTATCGGTTTGTTTTGTACATCATTGTAGCAGTTTGCAAATTCACTATATTGTTGAATTTCAATATTTTGGATTCAGTAAGTAAAGGTTTTGTATGTTCTCTATATCCAAAGCTATGTGTTATTCTAACTGATCTTTTTTGTAACACAGTTGGCGAGTGAAATGTACTTTTGTAGTTATTTCCCCTTATTTCTGCACAATAACTCAGATATGGTAACACTAGCGAGAATATGGAGTGATTTTTTTGTCCAATACATATTGTCAGAAAAATTGTATGTAAACTATCAAAAAACTTTCCGTTCTCTGAGTTCCCAGTGAACAGATGAAAGCTGTCTTTGTTGCACCAAGCCAAAGGCTTGGAAAATTCCATTGTGTACGATGGGAGGAGACGGAAGGGGGGTTTATCTATTGTGATCCAAGATTTGCCCAAGCTCGATCCAGGACCAGCCCAAGCCCGAGGCCTCTTTTTCTTTTGTGTTAATGTGACCGAAAACAATGGCTGTTTACATACCCCCCATTCCTTTAGAAACAGCTGTTATTATGTAAACAGGGAAAATCCAAATAAAAAGAAGTGGCGTACAATCTTTCGCCAGAGCGTGGCTGACACTAAGAGGTTACAGGTCGACACCTTTCTCCTCAATTGAGCCAAATTGAATTCTGCCTCTGTTTGATTCTTTGCTTCTTGTCCTGTTTAATAGATGTCATCAGTGTTTGAACCTGACACATATTTTTCTTTAAAGGTGACAAAGTATATTACTTCTAATTATTAATTTAAACATTTCACTTTTTTCTTATTACATTCCGATTTTGAGCTTTTTTAAACATTTTTCCTGTTTTTCTATTTTTTAGATGGATAAATTATTTGAAAATACACCATTTTTGTGCACACACGATAGGTATGTTTGGACAAAGTATCGGTATCGCCGACACCTGCCTGAATTCCCCAAGGATCGGATCGGAAAGTAAATGAGTGGTATCGCACATCGCTAATCTCCAGACTTCTTGAAACATTTTCCTACCCCAACAGCCAGCAGCTATTTAACGTACTGTATTTCCCCATACTTTGATTAGATCAGCCTTTGCAGCCTAGGCAAACATTTCAGCTGCACAGTTAGAATCAGGTAGCAAAGATAAAGTCTTCAAATATTCCTACAAGGTCTGTTTTCAAAGCTGCTGGAATCGATGTTTGCACAGCTGTCCAGATTTGTCATCTCAGACAGCCGCCACAGAAGAATCACACGACCTAAGCCCCCAGGTAACCAAGCCCGTGTGCGCTCTGAAGTGGAAGTGGAGTAAGCGAGCCCCTCCATGACCACTGCCTGACTCGTCCATCGGACGTCCGCTCTCATGGCTAAAGAGGATAAAACGTGTTGACAGAGGAAGCTGAGGTTGTTTTCACTGGGAGAACAACCTGGCTCAAATCCCCCCCCCCAAAAAAACAACATGACGAGTTATTATAGTATGGTGTGAACAGTAAAGATTGAAAAGGGATTATGAAAGTGATAGCACTGTGTCATTCATAACTTGACATTTGAAGTTGTTTTTATTTTAAATTGACATCCCAAAATAATGTTACAGTATTGAATGGAAACAAGTCAAACACTAGCGCCAGGCGGAAACAACATAACGAGTTAGTATGGTGTGAACAGTAAAGATTGAAAATTGAAAAATTTACTTATATTGCATGCATCTAATGATTTTCAACATTGTCATCCCAAAGTACACAAATAATAATGCTCAACGTTTAATGAACCTGTTTATTATTGTGCTTGTAGTTTGCAGTGTTTAATTTGTTTTTTTTTCACACTTTTTCATTTATATTCATTAATATTATAATTTTTTTTAAACAAATTTATGGGAACATGTTTTTTTAACATCATTAAACAATACATTTTATTTTTTCTGATTTTACTTTGCCTGGGATTCAATTACAGTCCCATGGGAGCCAGTGTGCCCGCATAGGGAATTTTGTTGTTTTCTAATCCGTGACAGAGTAGGAAGTGGCTAGGAATAAGTTTGTGGTAAACATTTCATACGAATCACTGCAAAAAGTCAGTGTTCAAAAACAAGAAAAAAAAATACAAAAATTAGGGATATTTTATTTGAACTAAGCAAAATTATCTGCTAATAGAACAAGAAAATTCGGCTTGTCAAGACTTTCCAAAACAAGTAAAATTAGCTAACCTCAATGAACCCAAAAATACCTTAAAATAAGTATATTCTCACTAATAACAAGTGCACTTTTCTTTGTAGAAAAAAAACAGACCTTTTTGCTCAATATGTTGAAAAATATTCTTAAATAAAGTAAATGCTAGTGCCATTATCTTGACATAATGATATGCGCTCGGCATCATGATTTTTTTTTTTTCATGCTTGAAGTAAGAAATTATTACTTTAAAAAAGTAGTTTTATACTTGTGAGTGTTGATGACACAGCTTTGCAACAGTTGATATACTAGTTTCAAGCATGTTTTACTCAATATAGGTCATAACATCTTAGCAACAAGTTGTAATATCTTACCGAGATCATTTAGGACCAAAAGCCTTAAAACAAGTAAAACACTCTAACATAAAATCTGCTTAGAGAGTAGAATTATCTTATCAGACAGAAAATAAGCAAATATCACTTAGATTTCAGTTTCTGCAGTGTAACTTGACATTTTAAGTTGTTTTTATTTTAAATTGACATTTGAAAATTACTAAAATTAATTCAGAATCACGATTCAGATGTGAATTATTGTTTTTCTGGCACCCTTTATGAACAGTCACAGAAAAATCATCCATTTTGACAAATAACCACAGCCTGGGTTCAGTCTCCAGTTAGTGACATTGTGAATGTGTACATTTTTTCAGTCTCATGGACAAAATTCGGGAACTGGGGCAGAATGTGCCCTGCACTTTTTCAAACAGCATGTTTTTTGTTCCCTGCACTTTTAGCATCCCAAAAATAATGTTACAGCATTGAATGGAAACAAGTCAAACACTAGCGCCAGGCGGAAACAACATGATGAGTTAGTATAGTATGGTGTGAACAGTAAAGATTGAAATGGGATTATGAAAGTGATGATGTTTTACTTATATCGTGATTTTAGAAGTCTTTTGCATGCATCTAATGATTTTCAACATTGTTATCCCAAAATACACAAATAATAATGCTCAACTTTTAATGAACCTGTTTATTATTGTGCATGTAGTTTGCAGTGTTTAATTTGGGTTTTTTTCACACTTTTTTATTTATATTCATTCATATAATTTTTTTAAACAAATTTATGGGAACATGTTTTTACTAATTATTTTTCTAGTATTAAAACATTTTTAACATCATTAAACAATACATTTAAATGTTTGTAATTCTACTTTGCCTAGGATTCGATTACAGTCCTATGGGAGCCAGCCAGGGAATGTTGTCATTGTTTTCTAATCAGTGACGGAGTAGGAAGTGGCTAGGAATAGGTTTGTGGTAAACATTTCAAAAGAAGCACTCTGTCATTCATAACTTAACATTTTAAATTGACATTTTGATTGGCATTTGAAAATTACAAAAATAAAGTCAGAATCGTGACAAATAAGGATGTAAATTAACTTGTTTTCTGGCACCCCTAATAAACAGTCACAGAAAAATCAGTCTTCAGTCTCCAGTTAGTGACATCGTGAATGTGTAAATTGTTCCTGTCTCATGGACGGAATTCGGAAACTGGGGCAAAATGTTCCCTGCTTAATGTTCCAGTATTGAATGGAAACAAGTCAAACACTAGCGCCAGGCGGAAAACGGTCCCTTTATTCCACCCAAAAGCCCATTGATTGACAGGCTTTTTTGGGGCTGCCTTCTTGCCAACGTGACAATGATTGACAGCACACAGCAGCTGACCAATCAGCGGTCGGATGCAAAGATGAGAGCCAGTCGGCCCCCAAACGGCGATGTGAATCATGACCAAGTAAGAGAAATAAAAATTCCAAACATGGAGTTTTTCGCGCTACTCACAGGTAGTTGCGTTGTTGACTAAGGAGTAAGGACACAAATTGGAGCTGACACACCTGTGATTCCAGTCAAAACAACGGCTTGGATATCAGGTTTTAGTTCCAACAGGACATGGTTCAATTCCCAGCCAGTTGAACTAAAAATTAATGGAATCCTCAAAAATAAAAGTAAAGGTATTTCTTTCATTCCGTCAATTATGTTATTTTATACCTTCCAAGATGTTGGCAGGAGTTCTGTGCTCTTGTGTCATCCATTTGTGTTCCTGATGTTTCCCTCTTGTTTTCATGTGGGTTTTGTCATTGTGGCTTGTGCAGCCCTTTGAGACACTTGTGATTTAGGGCTATATAAATAAACATTGATTGATTGATTGATTGATTGGGACACTCGTGATTTAGGGCTATATAATTAAACTTTGATTGATTGATTGATATGTGTGCTATGGCTATGAGTTTTTTCTTCTTCCTTGGCCTCAGTCTGGACCCCCTCTCCAGGGGCCCAGGCTTAGACTGAATATATTGTCTCTCCCCCCACCCGGACCCCACAGCGTTTACCTGTCTCTCACCTTTTTTGTAAGGGGCGCCGGAAGTCGGCAGACCCGTCAGCGATCCTGTTCTGTCTCCCTGTAATGTTTGTCTGATCTTGAATGGGATTGTGCTGAAAATCTTAATTTCCCCTCGGGGATTATTAAAGTATTTCTGATTCTGACCTGTTTACCATTCACATTTCTCCAAAATAATGCATCCCTTCAAACCACACCCTCTTCGCGCCATGCCCCCTGTATGCTATGGATACTTGCCAACCTTGACACCTCCAAATTCGGGAGATTTGGCGGTAAAGGGGGGAGGAGTATATTTATAGCTAGAAATTCAAGTATTTCTTATACATATTAGACTTGGACTTAGACAAACTTTAATGATCCACAAGGGACATTGTTCAACACAGTAGCTCAGTTACAATGATGGAAAGTGTAAGGATGGAAAGGACAACGCAGGTATAAATAGACTAAATATAGCGATATAAAATATAACATATATACGAATATATTATATATACAGATATATTATATTATGTCTATAACATATATACAATATATATACACACTACCGTTCAAAAGTTTGGGGTCACATTGAAATGTCCTTATTTTTGAAGGAAAAGCACTGTACTTTTCAATGAAGATAACTTTAAACTAGTCTTAACTTTAAAGAAATACACTCTATACATTGCTAATGTGGTAAATGACTATTCTAGCTGCAAATGTCTGGTTTTTGGTGCAATATCTACATAGGTGTATAGAGGCCCATTTCCAGCAACGATCACTCCAGTGTTCTAATGGTACAATGTGTTTGCTCATTGGCTCAGAAGGCTAATTGATGATTAGAAAACCCTTGTGCAATCATGTTCACACATCTGAAAACAGTTTAGCTCGTTACAGAAGCTACAAAACTGACCTTCCTTTGAGCAGATTGAGTTTCTGGAGCATCACATTTGTGGGGTCAATTAAACACTCAAAATGGCCAGAAAAAGAGAACTTTCATCTGAAACTCGACAGTCTATTCTTGTTCTTAGAAATGAAGGCTATTCCACAAAATTGTTTGGGTGACCCCAAACTTTTGAACGGTAGTGTATATATATATATATATTAGGGATGTCCGATAATGGCTTTTTGCCGATATCCGATATTCCGATATTGTCCAACTCTTTAATTACCTATACCGATATCAACCGATACCGATATCAACCGATATATGCAGTCGTGGAATTAACACATTATTATGCCTAATTTGGACAACCATGTATGGTGAAGATAAGGTACTTTTTAAAAAATAAAAAATAATAAGATAACTAAATTAAAAACATTTTCTTGAATAAAAAAGAAAGTAAAACAATACAAAAACAGTTACATAGAAACTAGTAATTAATGAAAATGAGTAAAATTAACTGTTAAAGTTTAGTACTATTAGTGGACCAGCAGCACGCACAATCATGTGTGCTTACGGACTGTATCCCTTGCAGACTGTATTGATACATATTGATATATAATGTAGGAACCAGAATATTGATAACAGAAAGAAATGGGGGGAGGGAGGTTTTTTGAGTCGGTGCACTAATTGTAAGTGTATCTTGTGTTTTTTATGTTGATTTAATAAAAAATTAAAAATAAATTAAAAAATTTAAAAAAACGATACAGATAAAAAAAACGATGCCAATAATTTCCGATATTACATTTTAACGCATTTATCGGCCGATAATATCGGCAGGCCGATATTATCGGACATCCCTAATATATATATATAAATAAAATAAATACTTGACTTTCAGTGAATTCTAGCTATATATATATAAATATGTATTTTATTTTATATATATATATATATATATATATATATATATATATATATATATATATATATATATATATATATATATATACACATATAAATAAAATAAAAACTTGAATTTCAGTGTTCATTTATTTGCACATACACACACAACACTCCTTTACTCATTGTTGTATTTGAAAGTGCAATGCTTTGCAGCCAGTAGCACAACCTTTGAAGGAGCATAGGTACATTCGGGAGAATGGTTGTCCCGGGAGATTTTCGGGAGAGGCCCTGAAATTCGGGAGTCTCCCGGAAAATTCGGGAGGGTTGCAGTTGTGCCCTTCCCCACACACTTCTTAAAGGAGGGTTTGAGTTCCTTCAAAATGTAAAAAAACATGGAAACGCCTCTCATTCTTCCTTAGTAACTCATCTGCTGAACCGCGGAATGTTAATGTCGGCGATAAGATAGGTGTTGGCACATTTGGACGAGTTTCATGATAAGAACTCTGGGATACGTAAACACACTCTCATTCACTGTCTCATCTCGGTCTTCCCCTGTCAGAGTAGAAATAAAATAGTTTGCAATGCTTCTGGAGGCTATCAAAAAGTATGAGAATTTGGGGTTTTTCTGTGCGCCGATAAGTTCCCATGTGTTTCCCACACTACCAGTGAGGGTCAGGTAACTGCTCAACTTGTTTGCACAGAGGAGAAGAATGCACGCCGTGGCTCCGCGTTCACACCCACACAGACACCGAGCCAAATAGAGAAGGTTGAAGTCCCCTCCCATAACAATACCATGTATTTTTGGACGGTGCCACTCGTCTCCTAGTTGGTGCAGCGCCAACGTATTTATAGACAGGTGCTCCTTTAGCGCACGGTTTTACAATTTTAACATGGCATGTTCCCGTCTCATGCTCTGTACTTGTGAAGTCTCGCCATCGGCCAGCAACAGCCCCGGCTGGCAGCTGCTTCTTTGCTTTGGCGGCGAGCACAGAAAAGCATGTGTTTGAGAAGAAGGCGGCAGCACTGACAAGGAAGGGTGTGGTAATAATAAACGTCCAAAATCCGGGCTGGGCTTGGGGGTTAAGTTTAGCCCTGTTGGGCCTGGCAACTCCTGAGGAGAATGGGAGAGCTAAGCAACAGAGGTGGCACAGTGTTGTCATGAAATCTGTCACCAGTAGCGATATATCACACCGCCATATCCCTGTAAACAATGTGACTAATAATTACCCCACCTGGCTGTCTAGACACGCTGAAGCAAAAAGAACGCCACTGAAAATAAATGAAGCGTGCGAAGTAAACATTTTTAAAGGGAACTGCACTTTTTTGGGGGAATTTTGCCTAAAATTCACAATCTTTATGAGAAACAAGCACACGTGTCATTTTTAATTGCATTCTAACTCATAAATAAAGGTAAATAAAAGTTGGTTTACAATGGAGCCAATGGGAGCCATGACGTCATTCAGTACCGTATTTTTCGGACTATAAGTCGCAGTTTTTTCCATTGGGGGTGCGACTTATACTCAGAAGCGACTTATTTGTGAAATTATGACCACATTACCGTAAAACAGGGGTGTCCAAACTTTTTCCACTGAGGGCCACACACGGAAAAATTTAAGCATACGGGGGCCATTTTGATATTTTTCATTTTCAAACCATAACAAAATATTTAGATTTTTTTTTTTAACCTTTAGGGCTCCCGGGGACCAATCAAGGGTCAAGGGTCTCAGTCATTAAAATGTTAAAAATAAGTCAAATTATTATTATTATTTTTTACAGTATATCTCTATTATAGAGATATAATAGAGATCTTCTTAGTACCCAAGAAGTAGCTCTTGGCTTCAAAAAAGTTGGTGACCCCTGATATAGAGACTCTATATATCAAAATGGTAGCCCTTCGCATTAATCAGTACCCAAGAAGTAGCTCTTGGCTTCAAAAAAGTTGGTGACCCCTGATGTAGAGACTCTATATCAGGGGTCACCAACTTTTGATATTTTTCATTTTCAAACCATAACAAAATATATAGATTTTTTTTTTTAACCTTTAGGGCTCCCGGGGACCAATCAAGGGTCAAGGGTCTCAGTCATTAAAATGTTAAAAATAAGTCAAATTATTATTATTATTTTTTACAGTATATCTCTATTATAGAGATATAATAGAGATCTTCTTAGTACCCAAGAAGTAGCTCTTGGCTTCAAAAAAGTTGGTGACCCCTGATATAGAGACTCTATATCAGGGGTCACCAACTTTTTTGAAACCAAGAGCTACTTCTTGGGTACTGATTAATGCGAAGGGCTACCAGTTTGATACACACTTAAATAAATTGCCAGAAATAGCCAATTTGCTCAATTTACCTTTAACTCTATGTTATTATTAATAATTAATGATATTTACACTTAATTGAATGGTTTAAAAGAGGAGAAAACACGAAAAAAAAATGACAATTAAATTTTGAAACATAGTTTATCTTCAATTTCGACTCTTTAAAATTCAAAATTCAACCGAAAAAAAAGAAGAGAAAAACTAGCTAATTCGAATCTTTTTGAAAAAATTAAAAAAAGAATTTATGGAACATCATTAGTAATTTTTCCTGATTAAGATTAATTTTAGAATTTTGATGACATGTTTTAAATAGGTTAAAATCCAATCTGCACTTTGTTAGAATATATAACAAATTGGACCAAGCTATATTTCTAACAAAGACAAATCATTATTTCTTCTAGATTTTCCAGAACAAAAATTTTAAAAGAAATTCAAAAGACTTTGAAATAAGATTTAAATTTGATTCTACAGATTTTCTAGATTTGCCAGAATAATTTTTTTGAATTTTAATCATAATAAGTTTGAAGAAATATTTCACAAATATTCTTCATAAAAAAAACAGAAGCTAAAATCCATCCATCCATCCATCTTCTTCCGCTTATCCGAGGTCGGGTCGCGCCAACAGAAGCTAAAATGAAGAATTAAATTAAAATGTATTTATTATTCTTTACAATAAAAAAAATACATTTACTTGAACATTGATTTAAATTGTCAGGAAAGAAGAGGAAGGAATTTAAAAGGTAAAAAGGTATATATGTTTAAAAATCCTAAAATCATTTTTAAGGTTGTATTTTTTCTCTAAAATTGTCTTTCTGAAAGTTATAAGAAGCAAAGTAAAAAAATTAATGAATTTATTTAAACAAGTGAAGACCAAGTCTTTAAAATATTTTCTTGGATTTTCAAATTCTATTTGAGTTTTGTCTCTCTTGGAATTAAAAATGTCGGGCAAAGCGAGATCAGCTTGTTAGTAAATAAATACAATTTAAAAAATAGAGGCAGCTCACTGGTAAGTGCTGCTATTTGAGCTATTTTTAGAACAGGCCAGTGGGCTACTCATCTGGTCCTTACGGGCTACCTGGTGCCCGCGGGCACCGCGTTGGTGACCCCTGCTCTATATCAACTTCAGGTTGGTATCAAGTAAAAACAGGTTTTATGCCTTTTCTGTCAAAGACAACTTTTTTTTATATAGTAAAACTGAAATATGCAGTATTTAGTAATTAGAGCCCTAAAAGATCAATAATGCGGGACACCATTGATTTGAATTCTTTAATATTTTTGAGTAATCCCAGTGAAAAGTTAAATAAAATCCCACTAAATATATTTGGGATCCAAAAGGTCTCCCACTCATAAAGTGATACATTTTTATTAGTTATTTTTTTACTTTTCACACTTAAATTACAAGATCAACTTCAGATATATCTGTCGATTTTACGTTTGAACTATTATTTTGTTTGTTTTATGCTCTTTTGTCAAATAAAACCTTGATGTTTTTATATGGCAACCACACAATATATGCAATATTTTTTCCACATAAAACATTTTAAAGTGACATTTTTTAAGTAATAATTCATTGTAACATAGATTTTTTGTCTTTTTTTTTTTTTTTCTCGAGCAATGGCAAAAAAAATTAAAATAAACAAAGACAAAAGAAAAAAAAAACAGCCTGCATGGCAGTTTTGTGTCAACATTGCAACTTTTTCTCGTTAGATTTCACCTCATTCCACTGTTTTAAAATGTTTTTTGAAATTTTTGCAATACTATCAATTTTGCAATTTTTGCAGAATGTGTGGGGGGCCGGTAAATGATTAGCTGCGGGCCGCAAATGGCCCCCGGGCCGCACTTTGGACACCTCTGCCATAAAATATCAAATAATATTATTTAGCTCGTTCACGTAAGAGACTAGACGTATAAGATTTCCTCGAATTTAGCGATTAGGAGTAACAGATTGTTTGGTAAACGTATAGCATGTTCTATATGTTATAGTTATTTGAATGACTCTTACCATAATATGTTACGTTAACATACCAGGCACGTTCTCAGTTGGTTATTTATGTGTCATATAACGTACACTTATTCAGCCTGTTGTTCACTATTCTTTATTTATTTTAAATTGCCTTTCAAACGTCAATTCTTGGTGTTGGATTTTATCAAATAAATTTCCCCCAAAAATGCGACTTATACTCCAGTGTAACTTATATATGTTTTTTTCCTTCTTTATTATGCATTTTTGGCCGGTGCGACTTATACTCCGGAGCGACTTATACTCCGAAAAATACGGTACGTGTCCATGCGTGAGATTAGTCCGACTTGTGAAATAGTTCGGCTCTAAATAAGCCTCCTAAAGCCCATGGAAACACCTTAATCCGATGGTGTTTGGTTTTTGAAAAATCGGACTAACACACTTGGAATATCAATCAATCAATCAAAGTGTATTTATATAGCCCTTAATCATCATCATCGGCATCCTTCCATCTCGGGAGACGATGGGGTAGATCCAAAAAGGGGGGTGGGTCTCACTGCGAGATGGCCCCTGGCACCCGTTTCTTTCGCCAATCGGATGGGCTTAGAACCGGTATCTGCTGGAGTGACCTCTCCAGTGGATCTACACGGCCTGGGCATGGAACTATGGAGGGCAAGCTGTTGTCCAGGGAGCAAGCCCCCCCTCTCCGCATGCCTGGTGGATCCAAGGGAGCGACGAGTGTCGATACAACTTTGCACCCTTAATCACAAGTGTCTCAAAGGGCTGCACAAGCCACAACGACATCCTCGGCTCAGATCCCACATCAGGGCAAGAAAAAACTCAACCCAATGGGATACAATGAGAAACCTTGGAGTCCAGGGATAATGGTGTTGAAGGCAGAGCTGAAGTCCACAAACAGGATCCTGGCGTAGGTTCCTGGGGGGTCCAGATGCTCCAGGATGGAAAGATCTCTTGCCGTCTGAGAAGTGTTGTATCCCAAATAGCTGCAATCGCTTTCTCTTAAGGTATTCATGTTTGATTTCCACAAGCATCTGTACATGTAGAAGAAGGAGAAACACGGGCAAGTCTGGATGACTCGCCTTCATATTTCAAGTGTTTACCTCCGAGTTACGAAACCGCTTTATTATGAAGCTGGCTGTGGCCCGTTCTGACGTCACTTCCTGTGTGGGGCGCTGTCTTTCTGGCGTCACTTCCTCTCCAAACTCAGTTTGTAAACGATCAATGAGTCCATGCGAAGCTAAGTGCCGGAGATTGAAGAATATTTTTTAAAAATTTGTCCGAGGAGGGGGACCTTAAAGGCCTACTGAAATGAAATTTTCTTATTTAAACGGGGACAGCAGATCCATTCTATGTGTCATACTTGATCATTCCGCGATATTGCCATATTTTTGCTGAAAGGATTTAGTAGAGAACATCGACGATAAAGTTCGCAACTTTTGGTCGCTGATAAAAAAAAGCCTTGCCTGTACCGGAAGTAGCGTGACGTCGCAGGTTGAAGGGCTCCTCACATTTCCCCATTGTTTACACCAGCAGCGAGAGCGATTCGGACCGAGAAAGCGACGATTACCCCATTAATTTCAGCGAGAATGAAAGATTTGTGGATGAGGTACGTGAGAGTGAAGGACTAGAGTGCAGTGCAGGACTTTCTTTTTTCGCTCTGACCGTAACTTAGGTACAAGCTGGCTCATTGGATTCCACACTCTCTCCTTTTTCTATTGTGGATCACGGATTTGCATTTTAAACCACCTCGGATACTATATCCTCTTGAAAATGAGAGTCGAGAACGCGAAATGGACATTCACACTGACTTTTATCCCCACGACAATACATCGGTGAAGCTCTTTAGCTACGGAGCTAACGTGATAGCATCGGGCTTAACTGCAGATAGAAACAAAAGAAATAAGCCCCTGACTGGAAGGATAGACAGAAGATCAACAATACTATTAAACCATGGACATGTAACTACACGGTTAATGCTTTCCAGCCTGGCGAAGCTTAACAATGCTGTTGCTGACGACGCCATTGAAGCTAACTTAGCTAAGGGACCTCACAGAGCTATGCTAAAAACATTAGCTATCCACCTACGCCAGCCCTCATCTGCTCATCAACACCCGTGCTCACCTGCGTTCCAGCGATCGACAGCGCGACGAAGGACTTCACCCGACCATCGATGCGGTCGGCGGCTAGCATCGGATAGCGCGTCTGCTATCCAACTCAAAGTCCTACTGGTTGTGTTGCTGCAGCCGGCCGCTAATACACCGATCCCACCTACAGCTTTCTTCTTTGTAGTCTTCATTGTTCATTAAACAAATTGCAAAAGATTCACCAACACAGATGTCCAGAATACTGTGGAATTTTGCGATGAAAACAGAGCTTTTTGTATTGTGATACAATGTGTCCCAATACTTCCGCTTCAACCATTGACGTCACGCGCAAACGTCATCATATCGAAACGTTTTCAACCGGAAGTTTCCCGGGAAATTTAAAATTGCACTTTATAAGTTAACCCGGCCGTATTGGCATGTGTTGCAATGTTAAGATTTCATCATTGATATATAAACTATCAGACCGCGTGGTCGGTAGTAGTGGCTTTCAGTAGGCCTTTAAACGCTGGTTTAGTGTGGCTAAATAATTATTCGTTCAAGGGGTTAAACGACTTAGTGTAGACATGGCCTGAGGAACATCGCTAGCAACTATGTCATTTCAGCCTTGCTCAGTTTTTTTTTTTAATAGGCCAGCACAGGTGGCGACAACTCTGGTACTCTGACGAGAGACGTTCGTTCTCAGCATGAATAGCAACAGCAGGGGGTTTGAAAAGTGTGACTTTTCTTTTTCAAGTCCTCTCAATCACCATCCTGTTACTCCTGTATCTCTCGCTCTCTCTCGCTGGCCAGACCGTGTCATTGCATTGGCCTTTGCTTCTCAGCAGGTCCAGTTTGAAAGCCAACACTGGCTCCAGGAGTTACCTTCCAAGCATGCTTTAAATGCCCAACAACAACATTATGGCCTGTCGTGACCGGACCGAGGCGGGGCAGGAAGTCGCGTCTACAGGGAACAACTGCTGCACCTTCCGTGATATTAGAAGCTAGTACTAAGAGAGCAGCAGTACCAAGCACATGATGAAAGCACATTTCTGTCGGTCCGTTTGATGAGTCCACCGTGACCTGCCGTAAACCATGGGTGAACTCCTCAGAGAACTCTTCTGATCCCATTCTGGGGATTCTGTTTCAGTAAAGCCATACTGCGCATTCCCATAACATACGCCACGGCACCTTGGAGAAGACGCGAGGAAGGGAAAAGGCACGACTGCTATGGGCGATCCTGGAAAAGGAGACGTAAAAAAAGACACAAATAGAGAGATGAGGCGCTCGTGAAGACAGCGCACGAGTGATTGGCCCGGTGGTTGGCCCAGTGGTGCTGGTCGGTGCCATCAGTGAGGTGATTGATGGTCACGGGGGGAGTGTGTCACTGCAGCTATGTTGGCCGCCGGGCCCAGGAGGTCCGCTGAAGTCAGCAGGAATGATACGGAACACGAGTCCTTTTCGGACCACCCAACAACAAAAAACGGAAAAAAAAAAAAAAATTCTTGGATTTTTTCTAAGTACAAAATCGAGAGAGGCTAAAAATCACCTCTTTTTACCTTCTCTCGATCAGACACTTAGAAAAAAAACGGGAAAAAAAAAAAAAATTCTTGGATTTTTTCTAAGTACAAAATCGAGAGAGGCTAAAAATCACCTCTTTTTACCTTCTCTCGATCAGACACTTAGAAAAAAAAACGGAAAAAAACAAACAATTATTGGATTTTTTCTAAGTGTCTGATCGAGAAAGGCTAAAAATCACCTCTTTTTACCTTCTCTCGATCAGACACTTAGGAAAAAAACGGAAAAAAAAAAAAAAATTCTTGGATTTTTTCTAAGTACAAAATCGAGAGAGGCTAAAAATCACCTCTTTTTACCTTCTCTCGATCAGACACTTAGAAAAAAAACGGAAAAAAAAAAAATTTCTTGTATTTTTTCTAAGTACAAAATCGAGAGAGGCTAAAAATCACCTCTTTTTACCTTCTCTCGATCAGACACTTAGAAAAAAAACGGAAAAAAAAAAAAATGATTGGATTTTTTCTAAGTGTCTGATCGAGAAAGGCTAAAAATCACCTCTTTTTACCTTCTCTCGATCAGACACTTAGAAAAAAAACTGGAAAAAAAAAATTATTGGATTTTTTCTAAGTGTCTGATCGAGAAAGGCTAAAAATCACCTCTTTTTACCTTCTCTCGATCAGACACTTAGAAAAAAAACGGAAAAAAAAAAAAATTCTTGGATTTTTTCTAAGTACAAAATCGAGAGAGGCTAAAAATCACCTCTTCTTACCTTCTCTCGATCAGACACTTAGAAAAAAAACGGAAAAAAAAAAAAAATTCTTGGATTTTTTCTAAGTGTCTGATCGAGAAAGGCTAAAAATCACCTCTTTTTACCTTCTCTCGATCAGACACTTAGAAAAAAAACGGAAAAAAAAAAAAATTCTTGGATTTTTTCTAAGTACAAAATCGAGAGAGGCTAAAAATCACCTCTTTTTACCTTCTCTCGATCAGACACTTAGAAAAAAAACGGAAAAAAAAAAAATTCTTGGATTTTTTCTAAGTACAAAATCGAGAGAGGCTAAAAATCACCTCTTTTTACCTTCTCTCGATCAGACACTTAGAAAAAAAAACGGAAAAAAAAAAAAATTATTGGATTTTTTCTAAGTGTCTGATCGAGAAAGGCTAAAAAAATCACCTCTTTTTACCTTCTCTCGATCAGACACTTAGAAAAAAAACGGAAAAAAAAAAAAAATTCTTGGATTTTTTCTAAGTACAAAATCGAGAGAGGCTAAAAATCACCTCTTTTTACCTTCTCTCGATCAGACACTTAGAAAAAAAACGGAAAAAAAAAAAAAATTATTGGATTTTTTCTAAGTGTCTGATCGAGAAAGGCTAAAAATCACCTCTTTTTACCTTCTCTCGATCAGACACTTAGAAAAAAAACGGGAAAAAAATAAAAAAATTCTTGGATTTTTTCTAAGTACAAAATCGAGAGAGGCTAAAAATCACCTCTTTTTACCTTCTCTCGATCAGACACTTAGAAAAAAAACGGAAAAAAAAAAAAATTATTGGATTTTTTCTAAGTGTCTGATCGAGAAAGGCTAAAAATCACCTCTTTTTACCTTCTCTCGATCAGACACTTAGAAAAAAAACGGAAAAAAAAAAAAAAATTCTTGGATTTTTTCTAAGTACAAAATCGAGAGAGGCTAAAAATCACCTCTTTTTACCTTCTCTCGATCAGACACTTAGAAAAAAAACGGAAAAAAAAAAAAAATTATTGCATTTTTTCTAAGTGTCTGATCGAGAAAGGCTAAAAATCACCTCTTTTTACCTTCTCTCGATCAGACACTTAGAAAAAAAACGGGAAAAAAAATAAAAATTCTTGGATTTTTTCTAAGTACAAAATCGAGAGAGGCTAAAAATCACCTCTTTCTACCTTCTCTCGATCAGACACTTAGAAAAAAAACGGAAAAAAAAAAAAATTCTTGGATTTTTTCTAAGTACAAAATCGAGAGAGGCTAAATGAACCGGATGGGGCTATTTTCACAACAATAATCAACGGTGTGGCCATTAAGCAGGCTTTTGTCGTCACGTGCCTGTCTGTTGCAAGATCAAGCCAAAAGTGTTTAATCCAAACACTGAAATTATATCCAGCATTTTAAAAAAACAAACAAACTTCACAAAACACATGCAATGCCAAAAACACACACAGTCCCAAAAAACAACTGTTAAAGAGAAAGTTCATAAGGTTTAATGGCTATTTTATCGCAGCCTTTGTGGTAGTTCTTACATCTACCGTCTTCCGCCTGCTCCGCAGTTGAGGTCTTCACCAGGGGCGTCACTAGCTTTTAAGGACAGGGGGGGCTTAGCCCCCAGGAGATGCACAGAATGCGAGCGAATGTAGCGCACAAGCACAAAACTTCACAAACGGCTAACAAAGACTTATTGTTATTATTATTATTTCAGTCTGTTTAGTTTCAATGTGTGTTCAGTACAACAACAAACATGGGTTTGCACAGTGACATTTTGTTTACAGCATCAACAAGAAACAATGACTTGCATGATCCTTCAAGATACACTGAAACACAATGAAAGTCATGGCATTAGCCTCTATGTTATTCATTCACAACATAGAGGCTAATTCCACCACTTTCGCTCACAATACAATAATTGTTTGTTCCCAAATATTTTGAAGTTGAACAGATTACATTTTGGGCACATGTGTGACTAAAATGGTTGTAAATTCAAGCCCTGGAAATATGACTTAATTACTTGAATTAAAGTCATATCTGGATCGGGATAATTTGGCTTGTATATAATATATTTATATATATATATATATTATGGCAAGCCGTTAAGGAAATTAAATATATATGGAAGTCTGAATAGAAATGAGAAACATTTATATAAACTGTAAATAAGAAAGACTTAGTCTGCTGATCTGAAAAAGAGCCAAAGCTGTCAAAGAGCTGAGGGACCGTCTTCAAAGTGCAATGCTGAAACAAATAATGCAAACAATAACATGTAACTTCCAGGGCTTGAGATTAATGTAGTCCCATCGTCCTGGGGACGGTAAAAAAAAATGCACGGGACGAAATTAAATGCTCCCCGGGACGATGGCTTTTAACCATTTTTTTTCTTTTTCTTTTTATGTATTTATTCATTTTACATTTTATATTAAATGTCTTGGTTTTTCCACCCTCTGAAAATCCTATGAAATGTTTAACAAGCCATCCTATAATAATACAACAGCTATTAATGTAACAATACAATAAAACAAATATATTTAATGTTTTTTTCATTATTTTAACAATAGGCTAATGTATATTACTTTATATAGATTCTACAAGAAACACAAAACTTAAAAACTACATTATTTACAATGGCAGACACAAGGTTCTTGTTCTGCAGTGCTGTGTGCTAATGTGCTTCGTACACCTGCAGGACCGCAAGCAAGGTCGCAGAGAAAATGCGGACAGGATTTTGAGTGATGTGGGCATTTTCTGTATGAACAAGTGGAATGGATTGGATACCAACGCACTAAAGGGGCTCTCTACCTTACACTATGAAGTGAGGGGAAACTGAGTGAATAATGACAGGTTATATTATTATTTATTTAAACTCATATTCGGGCCACTTTATAATGAATATGTCGGCATGTATTCGTAAAAAAAAAAAAAAAAAAAGATTTTTTTTTTTTTTTAACACCAAATTATTTAGGGGGCCTTAAGAACATTTTAGGGGGGCTTGAGCCCCCCTAAAATAGGCCTAACAACGCCAATGGTCTTCACCGTATCCCTGTCTAGGGGGCAGTCAGGTACTAGGCCTTTGCCAAGGGCCACCTGGGGTAACAGTAGTAAAGGGGTTAACCTCCTAGTGCCCCAAGACCCCATAGAGGAGCCTCCACTGCCGGATGCACTTTAACGTCATGCCCAGGACACAAAAAATGAGTGGTAGTCTAAAGTAATTGATTATGTTTAAAAAATTAGATTTTAGTATTGAATAAACGAACAATGAAATCCAAACCTCATTACACGGTTTGCATCGCAGTTGCACATACCGTATTTTTCGGAGTATAAGTCGCACCGGCCGAAAATGCATAATGAAGAAGGACAAAAACATATATAAGTCAATGTTTCCCATAAACTGCCAAGATACCTGTGGCGGTGGGGGCGTGGCTATTGGGTGTGGCTATGGGCGTGGTCAACATTACATCATCGAGTAATTTGCATAATTTACTACAATGATATGATTTTCTCTAAAAAGGCTCAAAAAATGTATACTTACTAATTAATAATAACAGTTTTGTTTTAAACGTCCATCCATTCATCCATTTTACAATATAATTACAACACTTTATGTACATATTTATATACAGATTTGAACAATAAGCTATTCACTGAAATATATTTATTAATTGTGGTTCTTACAAAAAATATATCTTATAAAATATAAAAGCTAAAATGTCTCTTAAAGCTCTGCCCCTTTAATTAGTGCATACTAAATAATTTAACTTTAGCCTACTACTACAACCATATTATTTACCAGCAACATAAAGTGAAACAGAGGCAGAGGTGTCCTGCCACAGTCAGTAACAAATAAACAGAAAACAGTAGTGGTCAAATACAAATAAGGCAACAAGAGAAGTATCCT
>NC_084736.1:73442580-73580080 GCF_033978785.1 Entelurus aequoreus | reverse complement strand
GTTTGGCTCCTCTGGCATCTTTTCAGTGTGACGGTTTATGAGGTTGCGACTTGTCCAGCCCTGCTTTCCGCCCGATTGCAGCTGGATAGTTTCCAGCACCCCCCCACATCGACAGACAAGCAGTTGAAAAAAAAAAATGGATGGATTGATTGAGGATGTATCAACTAGTTTTATAGTTTAATTGTATTTCCAGCATTGAACATTTTGGTGATTCCCAACGAGACCGGCCGGCTCTGTGTTGCCTTGGAAACGCTCAAAACGAAAGTGGCACGTGGCGGGGGTGTATATTGGAGCTTCCCGGAAGAGTTAGTGCTGCAAGGGGTTCTGGGTATTTCTTCTGTTGTGTGTTTATGTTTTGTTACGGAGCGGATGTTCTCCCGAAATGTGTGTGTCATTCTTGTTTGGTGTGGGTTCACAATGTGGTGCATATTTGTAACAGTGTTAAAGTTGTTTATACGGACACCCTCAGTGTGACCTGTATGGCTGTTGACCAAGTACGCTTTGCATTCACTTGTGTGTGTGAAAAGCCGTAGATATTATGTGATTGGGCAGTGCCTTTAAGGTTTATTGGCGCTCTGTACTTCTCCCTACGTCCGTGTAACACTCCGTACAGCAGCGTTTTAAAAAAGTCATGAATTTCACTTTTTGAAACAGATACCGATAATTTCCGATATTACATTTTAAAGCATTTATCGGCCGATAATATCGGGCTGCCGATATTATCGGACATCTCTAATCTTCAATGCATCCTCATTTAAATAAGGTGGTCTGCACCACATTTCAATTGTAGTACGGCATTAAGTACTGCGGTATTACTTACTTGAATTCAAAACGATACTATACTGCAGTTGAAAAATACCGGTATTTTTTTTTTTCCATCTGCCTTCTGATGTGGAGTGTGTCAGCGCACAAACACACCGCATATAAGCAGAAAACAGCGTAGATAGGAAGAATGGCGTTGAAGCGCAATATGAAAGTATTTAGGCTTCAAAACTCACAATAAAGGTGAAGCTTTAAACATGGAACAAAACGAATCAATTTAATTGCTATTTCTATAAAATTATTTAGATTTAATTGCTAAATAGACAACATGTCTAATATTTTTATTTGTGACAATCCAGGGATGTTGACACGGATGGAATATTTTCTCTCTCAATCTGTTACGGCAAGGGGGGGGGGGGGGGGTCGCAGCTTACTGCAAGGTTTGTTCCCCCGGGATGCAAACGGACCACTCCGGACAGGACGTGCAGGTAGGAACATTATTTATTTATAAAAATCAAAGAAGTAAAAAAACAGAAAACAAGCCGAAGGGACAACGTGCCGATCGCACTCGAAGCTACAGCTACTACTTAGCATAGACTAAAGACAAGCAATAGTCACGTAACAGGAGGATGAAGCAAACAAAGAAGCCAGGCCGACTGACCGGCAAAGGCAGGCTTAAATAATGCCTCTGATTAGTGCTCGGGGAACAGGTGAGCGTCCCGAACACCAATCAGAGGCAGGTGAAAATAATAAGTAACCATGGTAACTAAAACAAACTCAAGGGTGCACAAAACAGGAACTGAGGGAGTCCAAAACTAACCGAAAATACAAAAACAATCGTCTATGCTGCGCCAGGACCTCCTTTCTCACAGCCATTTGTGCATAACTGTGCCAGTTTGCACGTACTGTACATTCCAAAGGTGCTAAATAAAGACACAAAACAGCAGCAGCAAAACAGTTTCAGTCTTGATAAATCACACGTTTCCTTTTTGCATGTCCTCCTACTATTGTGAGCATTCTGATAACCACGTGAGTTTGCATGCGTTTTAATAAGTGCAAACCTTTCGTAGATCTTAGTCTGCTTAGGAGCAAGAAGAAGTCTGTGCTGAGCTAAAGAGAACATAAACATAAGTCCTAATGGACGTGGAGTTGCTGCGGCCTGAAACACGCGTCATCGGCATGTCCATGTTGTGTCTACGTCCCACTCTTTAAGCTTTAAGTGACCGACGAAATCAGTTCATAAACATTTAGAACAGTCAGATAGTATCGAGTTTAAAGCAAATGTCAACACTTGTCACTCACCCAGCGGTCTGAGCCACTGAGAATCAAGGAAAGTGAATGTACGGACAGTGATGCAGTCTTCATTTATGTAGCAAAATAGAACTTATTTTACACATGTTGCCCCAAAGCTGCGCCCCGAAGGCCCGACTGTCACACTGTTAGAATAATTATGTATACATTATCCAGTGTTTCCCACACATTCATTTATTTGTGGCGGCCCGCCACGAAAGAATTACGTCCGCCACAAATTTTTAAAAAAAAAAGTTTTTTATTTATTTATTTATTTATTTATTTTTTTGGTCCTGTCCAGCTCCTCAGGCTAATCATATAGTTGATGTAGATGCCCATATAGGCTGTTCAGATTTACTTTACAAAAGAGAAGTGTAGGATACTTCTCTTGTTGTCTTATTTGTATTTGACCACTACTGTTTTCTGTTTATTTGTTACTGACTGTGGCAGGACACCTCTGCCTCTGTTTCACTTTATGTTGCTGGTAAATAATATGGTTGTAGTAGTAGGCTAAAGTTAAATTATTTAGTATGCACTAATTAAAGGGGCAGAGCTTTAAGAGACATTTTAGCTTTTATATTTTATAAGATATATTTTTTGTAAGAACCACAATTAATAAATATATTTCAGTGAATAACTTATTGTTCAAATCTGTATATAAATATGTACATAAAGTGTTGTAATTATATTGTAAAATGGATGAATGGATGGACGGACGTTTAAAACAAAACTGTTATTATTAATTACTAAGTATACATTTTTTTAGCCTTTTTAGAGAAAATCATATCATTGTAGTAATTATGCAAATTACTTGATGATGTCATGTTGACCATGCCCATAGCCACGCCCCCACCGCCACAGGTACCTTGGCAGTTTATGGGAAACACTGAGATATTTTTTGTAAGAACCACAATTAATAAATATATTTCAGTGAATAACTTATTGTTCAAATATGTATATAAATATGTACATAAAGTGTTGTAATTATATTGTAAAATGGATGGATGGATGGATGGATGGACGTTTAAAACCAAACTGTTATTAATTAGTAAGTATACATTTTTTGAGCTTTTTTAGAGAAAATCATATCATTGTAGTAAATTATGCAAATTACTCGATGATGTCATGGGGACCACGCCCATAGCCACGCCCCCACCGCCACAGGTATCTTGGCAGTTTATGGGAAACACTGTTATCACACAACTTTTATGCTTAACCCTGTAAGACCTGAATATAGAAAAACCTAAAAAAAAAATATTTGACCTTTTAGATGTTGTTGTCTCCTACAACAACATCTAAAAGGTCAAAAAAAATTTTTGATGCAGAAATTGAATAGTTTAAAAAAAAAAAAAAAATGTATGTATGTTTTTAGAGAAATGTTGTAATATTGCAACATTGGGCTTTGATGGTAGCAGAATTTCTGTATTTGTACTTACGTTGTCTGAACAACTAAGGGTTCATTTACAATGCAACCTGCTTGAGCCCACTGCAACAAGCCAGCATTTTGACTACCACATTCACCCAGTGTCGTATAATTGCAACAATTATATAACAAGCTCTAAATGAAATTGGATGCATCTGTTCCACAATAACTACATATGTACATGCTCTAGACACTGTAATAACAACCAAAAAATATATAAAATACATATTACTTACTTCAATCTGATGAGTCCAGTCCAATTAAACAAATAGATATTGTTTGAAGGAAACCTTGAGAGGTTGTGTGAGTTCATGGCCAGAAGGCGTGACTTATAAACAAATGTGAGACTGAACAATAGGACCCAATAACTATGTAAATGTGATAAAAAAAAATAAAATAAAATATAACGGATTGTTTTTTAGGATGGTTAAAGGTAACGTTGAAATTTTACAACAAGGGGTGTTACAGGGTTAAGGGCCGTTGCTATAATTATTGTCAATTGTGCTGAAGTGGTATTTTTCTTTGTCTGTGCAAAGCTGGCAATCCAAAAGATTGCAAGCCAGTCTGGTATCAGTGTCTGTGTCCAGGAACGGCCTGCTGACTGCCAAGGCCGAACACCGCCGTGACGCAGACAGAGCAGAGACAAGGCGATATCACCAGCGTCAACACATTTGCATTTTTGTATAATCATATATTGTGTCTAACTGGAGTTGTCGAGATTACCCCCTTCCCTCAGCGACAGCTTCGCCCAAATAACGTGTCTCCTCAATTGAGCAAAATTGAACTCTGTCTCTGCATGATTCCTTGCTTCTTGTCTGTTTTAAAAGATGTCATCAGTGTTTGAACCTGACACACGCAATAAGGACTGCACTCACAATGCTCTCCACCGGTGTCCCCTGATATAAGCCCACACAAGTTACATTCTTCCCGGTAACAGAACGCCGTGCAGGAGCCAGTTTCCTTGAACCCACTGAGAGTTATAAAAAGAGCAGAGTGCAAGCAAAAGGGCACCGCCCTCTCAGTCTGTTGTGGCCCCCACCAGCTCTCACTCATATTCTCACTTTCCCCATCACACTACCAGATGTCACAACTTAGACACGTCCCAATACTTATTGTGTCATATTTATCTACGTACATACTAGTGTTGTCCCGATACCAAAATTATTTCGACACTTTTTTGTACTTTTCTAAATAAAGGGCACCACAAAAAATTGCATTATTGGCTTTATTTTACAACAAATCTGAGGGTACATTAAACATATGTTTCTTATTGCAAGTTTGTCCTTAAATAAAATAGTGAACATACTAGACAACTTGTCTTTTATTAGTAAGTAAACAAACAAAGGCTCCTAATTTAGTCTGCTGACATATGCAGTAACATATTGTGTCATTTATCATTCTATTATTTTGTCAACATTATTAAGGACAAGTGGTAGAAAATGACTTATTCATCTACTTCTTCATTTACTGTTAATATCTGCTTACTTTCTCTTTTAACGTGTTATATCTACACTTCTGTTAAAATGTAATAATCACTTATTCTTCTCTTGTTTGATACTTTACATTAATTTTGGATGATACCACACATTTGGGTATCAATCCAATACCAAGTCGTTACAGGATCATACATTGGTCATATTCAAAGTCCTCATGTGTCCAGGGACATATTTCCTGAGTTTATAAACATAATATACATTTTTTTAAAAACGAAAGAAGATGTTGTGATGCCAAAAAATATTGACGTAATGATAGTAGTATCGACTAGATACGCTTCTGTACTTTGGTATCATTACAGTGGATATTAGGTGTTTGTTTGCATTTTGATGCCTGTGAGCTACGGTGTGTAGTGAAGCATGTTTAGCTATTCCTCGTCCTGCTGGGATGATACTTGTAAGAAACGTACTTTATTTGTCGCCATGGAGACCAGCATTAGTGATTTAGAAGTAGCTAAAACACTGCCGACGGCGGATGGACGTTAGCCGCTAGCTAGCTAGCCATGTCTTAAAGCACCTCTTCCTGAGGGCGTTTCAGTGTTATAACTTAACCTTTATTGCTAGTTTTTAAGGCAAAATGCATCCGTTCTCCCTTGTCTGTCTACACACCGTGTCTGCTTGTAAGTACTCTGTGATTGTGTGCCGCCGAACATGCTCGTCTGCTCGTAAACCAGCAATGACACGACGTGGGCACGGGGTGGACCGGTACTTTTCAGAGGTGGTATAAAAATGTCTTTGTGTATTAAAAAAAATTAAAAATCATGATAATGAAAAGATATGACTGAGAAAAATTATTTCTTCATTATTGGTTAAATTGTTGTAAAATGAAAATATGGTTTTGTAGTCACCAACATTGAAAGTCAATTGGTGTATTTGTGAAAATAGGGGGCAGATAAGTTGTTAACTTCTTTCTTCTCCTTTTCATTCATATTTTACTCTGTTATGTTGATTGATGTATTTTTATTTTATTCCCTTGTTTGAGTTTTTATGAATGAAATAAATACAAAACCCAAAACCAGTGAAGTTGGCACGATGTGTAATTCGTAAAATAAAAACAGAATATAATGATTTGCAAATCATTTTAAACTTATATTCAATTGAATAGACTGCAAAGACAAGATATTTAATGTTCACACTGAGAAACTAAATTTTTTTAAATTAATCATTAACTTTGAATTTAATGGCAGCAACACATTGCATAAAAGTTGGCACATGGGCATTTTTACCACTGTGTTATATGGCCTTTCCTTTTAACAACACTCAGTAAACGTTTGGGAACTGAGGAGACACATTTTTGAAGCTTTTCAGGTGGAATTCTTTCCCATTCTTGCTTGATGTACAGCTTAAGTTGTTCAACAGTCCGGGGGTCTCCGTTGTGGTATTTTAGGCTTCATAATGCGCCACACATTTTCAATGGGAGACAGGTCTGGACTACAGGCAGGCCAGTCTAGTACCCGCACTATTTTACTATGAAGCCACGTTGATGTAACACGTGGCTTGGCATTGTCTTGCTGAAATAAGCAGGGGCGTCCATGATAACGTTGCTTGGATGGCAACATATGTTGCTCCAAAACCTGTATGTACCTTTCAGCATTAATGGTGCCTTCACAGATGTGTAAGTTACCCATGTCTTGGGCACTAATACACCCCCATACCATCACAGATGCTGGCTTTTACACTTTGCGCCTATAACAATCCGGATGGTTCTTTTCCTCGTCCACAGTTTCCAAAAACAATTTCAAATACGGACTCATCAGACCACAGAACACTTTTCCACTTTACATCAGTCCATGTTAGATGAGCTCGGGCCCAGTGAAGCCGGCAGCTTTTCTGGGTGTTGTTGATAAATGGCTTTCGCTTTACATAGAAGTATTTTAACTTGCACTTACAGATGTAGCGATGAACTGTAGTTACTGACAGTGGTTTTCTGAAGTGTTCCTGAGCCCATGTGGTGATGTCCTTTACACATTGATGTCGCTTTTTGATGCAGTACCGCCTGAGGGATCGAAGGTCCGTAATATCGCTTACGTGCAGTGATTTCTCCAGATTCTCTGAACCTTTTGATATTACGGACCGTAGATGGTGAAATCCCTAAATTCCTTGCAATAGCTCGTTGAGAAAATTTTGTTCTTAAACTGTTCGACAATTTGCTCACGCATTTGTTCACAAAGTGGTGACTATCCTTGTTTGTGAATGACTGAGCATTTCATAGAAGCTGCTTTTACACCCAATCGTGGCACCCACCTGTTGCCAATTAGCCTGTTCACATGTGGGATGTTCCAAATAAGTGTTTGATGAGCATTCCTCAACTTTATCAGTATTTTTTTGCCACTTGTGCCAGCTTTTTTTAAACATGTTGCAAGAATCAAATTCCATATGAGCTAATATTTGCAAAAAATAACATTTTTCAGTTCGAACGTTAAGTATCTTGTCTTTGCAGTCTATTCCAGTGCATATAGGTTGAAAAGGATTTGCAAATCATTGTATTTACCATTTACACAACGTACCAACTTCACTGGTTTTGGAGTTTGTAAATGAACTGAACTGAACAGAACTCTCTATGTAAATATATTCAAGCAAAAGCCCTTACACAGAATAGAACATGTTTGGAGCCGAAGACATCAGCCTTGACAAAAAACAAGCAATGCATTTAAAAAGGAAAGCTGGAGTGAAATAAGTGAGAAGGTGATGGGATGACTGTGCAACCGAGCGGTGCGGTCCCGTGTGGGTCAGGTGTTGAGGTGTTGAAATGTCCCATCGAGTCAGAATGTGCGCTGTATGCAACAAATAGAAGTGAGCAGCAGCGGTCTACCCGCAGCTTACAACCGCTTCTCTCCACCGCCCCTGCTTACTTTGGTGCCCGCTGTGGACACAAAGCTTCAACACTCGTGGGAATGGGGAAGGAAGTGCTTTAAAACACGTCAAACCATGTCAGTCTATTTTTACAGTATGTTTGGATCCTAATCGAGTGAATGCGTTTCCTCCCAACGCACGCTGTCCTGTATGTTGACATATAAAGTCAATTCCCATTGTAAAGCACTGAAAGGAAGAATGTGAAATGCCACATCCTTAACAAAAAAACTCGTGGAAAGTCTTCACAAGGACCTTATTGTTCCCTGAGCCTGTTAAAATGCACATGGTGTAAAAGAAAGTGCATCTCTATCCTCCTTCAAAACCGCACTAAAAGAACACCTCCAGGCAACTTTAACCCTTGACTAACACCCTCCCGCCTCCCCGGATTGTAAATAATCAAATTTAAATAATCAAATGTATATACCGTATTTTTCGGAGTATAAGTCACTCCGGAGTATGAGTCGCACCGGCCGAAAATGCCTAATAAAGAAGGAAATAAACATATACAAGTCGCACTGGAGTATAAGTCGCATTTTTTGGGGGAAATTTATTTGATAAAACCCAACACCAAGAATAGACATTTGAAAGGCAATTTAAAATTAGAGCTGCAAGCAGCGATGGACGGGACCGACTTTGAGGGCTCATAAAATCCAAACCGGAGCAGTAATTAAAACTCTTTCATCAACTTTTAATCAGAAGGGTTCAATCTCTCTCCTGTGCTAATTTGAAGCCGACACGACCAACGCGCTCAGAGGAGATAATGTTTGAAAAAAGGTGACTGTTTTTACACAACTTTTGTTTTGAAGGGGGAATTGCAAACTTCCTGTTGATTTTTGCAGGGGGTTGTCAGTGTATGAAATATAGGCATACTTGCCAACCCTCCCGTTTTTAGCGGGAGAATCCCGGTATTCAGCGCCTCTCCCGACAACCTCCCTTCTCCCGACAAACTCCCGGTATTCAGCCGGAGCTGGAGGCCACGCCCCCTCCAGCTCAATGCGGACCTGAGTGGGGACAGCCGTTCTCACGTCCGCTTTCCCAGCAGCTTGCCTGCCCAATGACGTCATAACATCTACGGCTTTTAGAGAGTAGAGTGTACAACAAGCAGAGAGAGTTCTTGGTTTCTTATGTGGGTCTATTGTTAGGCAGTTTCATTAACGTCCTCCCAGCGCGGTAACAACACACAACAACAGCAGTCACGTTTAGTCTACTGTAAAGCAGTTCGTCTGCCGTAAACAGCAATGTTGTGACACTCTTAAACAGGACAATACTGCCACCTACCGGATAGCTTGCAGAATACTGAAATTCAAGTATGTCTTTTATTTATATGGATAATAAAATAAAAAATACAAATAAAATATATATATAGCTAGAATTCACTGAAAGTCAAGTATTTCATACATATATATATATATATATATATATACATATATATATATATATATATATATATACATATATATATATATATATATATATATATATATATATATATATATATGTGAAATACTTGATTTGGTGAATTCTAGCTGTAAATATACTCTCCTCTTAACCACGCCCTTGGCCGCCCCCCCACCTCCCGATATTAAAGGTCTCAAGGTTGGCAAGTATGAATATAGGTCTAAGTGAGACCTACATAGAGGTTTTTGTTTCATGTCTCTACGACATTCCTACTGGGAGTTACAGGCAGTTTTGTCTGTGTTTTCTTCCTAGGGGGCGCTAGAGCGCAATTTTGAGTTTTGGGGTTTGGTTTTTTGATTAGATCGCAATTTTTGCCAGTCCCGATGTGTGTGTCCAATTTGGTGAGTTTTGAAGCATGTTAAGGGGGTCAAATGACAGCTCAAAGAGGCGGCGGTATAATAATAAAACGCTAGAAATACAATAGGGTCCTCTGTCCCAAAAGGACTCGGTCCCTAATAAAGAATAGTGAACAACAGGCTAAATAAGTGTACGTTATATGAGGTATAAATAACCAACTGAGAACGTGCCTGGTATGTTAACGTAACATATTATGGTAAGAGTCATTCAAATAACTATAACATATAAAACATACTATACGTTTACCAAACAATCTGTCACTCCTAATCGCTCAATCCTATGAAATCTTATACGTCTAGTCTCTTACGTGAATGAGCTAAATAATATTATTTGATATTTTACGGTAATGTGTTAATAATTTCACACATAAGTCGCTCCTGAGTATAAGTCGCACCCCCGGCCAAACTATGAAAAAAACTGCGACTTATATCATACTTGCCAACCCTCCTGTTTTTAGCGGGAGAATCCCGATATTCAGCGCCTCTCCCGACAACCTCCCGGCAGAGATTTTCTCCAGACAAACTCCCGGTATTCAGCCGGAGCTGGAGGCCACGCCCCCTCCAGCTCAATGCGGACCTGAGACTGAGTGGGGACAGCCTGTTCTCCCGTCCGCTTTCCCACAAAATAAACACCTTGCCTGCCCAAAGACGTCATAACATCTAGGGCTTTTATAGAGTGCACAACTGCGCACACAACAAGGAGACGAAGCAGAAGAACGAGGAAATTACAGACATGGCGGCCGAAATGATATACTCATCATGAACGGAGAAGTTAAACAGGACAATACTGCCATCTAATGGATAGCCACTGGAACACTGAAATTCAAGTTTGTTTTTTGTTTTTTCAATGTAAATAAAATAAATTAAAAAATATATATATATAGCTAGAATTCACTGAAAGTCAAGTATTTCATACATATATATATATATATATATATATATATATATATATATATATATATATATATATATATATATATATATATATATATATATATATATATATATATATATATATGAAATACTCGAGTTGGTGAATTGTAGCTGTAAATAACCACGCCCCAAACCACGCCCCCCGCCCCAAAACACCCACCCCCCACCCCCGACCAAGCCCACCCCCCCACCTCCCGATATTGGAGGTCTCAAGGTTGGCAAGTATGACTTATAGTCCGAAAAATACGGTACTTGTTCTTATGCTTTCCGAACTCACTATGTTCACTGCTTGCTGTACATATCCTACCAAGTCAGACCTACACTGTTTCAATGTCCATTTCTCTGATTATGCAATTGTTGATGACTAAAGTGCTGATATCAACCCCCCTCCACATACCACCCCCTGGATTGTAAATAATGTAAATAATTCAATGTATATACTCTGATGATTAACTTGTGTGATGACTGTATTATGCTGATAGTATATATTTGTACCATGAATTGATTTACTTGGACCCCGACTTAAACAAGTTGAAAAACTTATTCGGGTGTTACCATTTAGTGGTCAATTGTACGGAATATGTACTGTACTGTGCAATCTACTAATAAAAGTTTCAATCAATCAATCAATGGAGGGGAAAAACATACCCTGGGTAAGACTTCAAGTCCTTGTAGATAGCATCTTTAGAAAACAAAGTATTTCATTCAGGTGTGGTACTGTATACACCAACATAAACTAATTAGTACCGTCAGGGAATTTTGTTTACATGATTCATTTTAAAGGCATTGACATAATATCACAATTTACAGTAACACTCGGAGAGTCAAAACAAGCCAGTGGAAAGACTCCAAGTGGAAGGTTTGTTTTGCATTAACTCCATGTTAAATTCTTTCACGCTTTCTACCACAGTCTGGTTGCACGTTAAAGCAACAAGCCCGGCAAGTGAATGTCGCACGTTGCAGTCAGGCGGACAATAAAGAGCTCACAGAAGGCGACCGCAATGCACCGCAGTCTTTCAGCCCGTCGTGTGGAAAGCTGCACCACAGGCCTAATGAGCGCAGAACCAGCACTGCTTTTTTCTACGGTCTGCTGGTGACAGAGCTCCCATAAAGCTACAGCAAATTAAAAGCCACCACTGAGAGTCAAAATAGCCCCCCGGCTCAGACGGCCTTATGGACTCTCTTGGCGTTGGCGGTCTTTAATCTGACTGCTGTAGTAAAAACAAAGCCCACCGGAACATTTTTGGTATGTAAGGATCGCACCTAATTGTTGCAGGTATGAAGTGATTATTTTGTAGGCTCTTGTTGTTTGCAAATAGTTGCACACTATGACACCCGTTGTGTTTGTAGCTGTGGGAGCAATTAACAATTACCATTTACAGGTAATACCAGATAAGCATTTACCCTAATTTCCGGACTATAACCTTCTACTTTCTTCCCACGCTTTACACAGTGCTCATTTATGGATTGTTCCGGGTTAACAAGCTTCACATGCCGCTAATAAATACATCCTCGTCTCATTAGACCAATGAAACCGCCGAATAGGTCTCAATGGACAAATGAAATTGTTCACATTGAATCAAATGCACTCAAACAATCATTCAGTCAGCCATTTAGCACTTTATGGACTCAACATCGTCGTGGAGAAGAAACGACAAAATGCACATTACACAGCATACCCCATACCCCGTGCTTGATGGACTCTCTTGGTGTTGGCGGTCTTTAATCTGACTGCTGAAGTAAAAACAAAAATTTGGTATGTAAGGATCGCACCTAAATGTTGCAGGTATGAAGTGATTTTTTGTAGGCTCTTGTTGTTTGCAAATAGTTGCACACTATGGCACCCGTTGTGTTTGCAGCCGTGGGAGCAATTAACAATTGTGTAATTTATGATGATTTTGTTACCATTTACAGGTAATACCAGATAAGCATTTACCCTAATTTCCGGACTATAACCTTCTACTTTCTTCCCACGCTTTACACAGTGCTCATTTATGGATTGTTCCGGGTTAACAAGCTTCACATGCCGCTAATAAATACATCCTCGTCTCATCAGACCAATGAAACTGCCGAATAGGTCTCAATGGACAAATGGAATTGTTCACATTGAATCAAATGCACTCAAACAATCATTCAGTCAGCCATTTAGCACTTTATGGACTCAACATCGTCGTGGAGAAGAAACGACAAAATGCGCATTACACAGCATACCCCAAACCCCGTGCTTGATGGACTCTCTTGGTGTTGGCGGTCTTTAATCTGACTGCTGAAGTAAAAACAAAAATTTGGTATGTAAGAATCGCACCTAAATGTTGCAGGTATGAAGTGATTTTTTGTAGGCTCTTGTTTGCAAATAGTTGCACACTATGGCACCCATTGTGTTTGCAGCCGTGGGAGCAATTAACAATTGTGTAATTTATGATGATTGTGTTACCATTTACAGGTAATACCAGATAAGCATTTACCCTAATTTCCGGACTATAACCTTCTTACTTTCTTCCCACGCTTTATACAGTGCTCATTTATGGATTGTTCCGGGTTAACAAGCTTCACACGCCGCTAATAAATACATCCTTGTCTCATCAGACCAATGAAACCGCTGAATAGGTCTCAATGGACAAATGAAATTGTTCACATTGAATCAAATACACTCAAACAATCATTCAGTCAGCCATTTAGCACTTTATGGACTCAACATCGTCGTGGAGAAGAAACGACAAAATGCACATTACACAGCATACCCCATACCCCGTGCTTGATGGACTCTCTTGGTGTCGGCGGTCTTTAATCTGACTGCTGACGTAAAAACAAAAATTTGGTATGTAAGGATCGCACCTAAATGTTGCAGGTATGAAGTGATTTTTTGTAGGCTCTTGTTTGCAAATAGTTGCACACTATGGCACCCATTGTGTTTGCAGCCGTGGGTGCAATTAACAATTGTGTAATTTATGATGATTGTGTTACCATTTACAGGTAATACCAGATAAGCATTTACCCTAATTTCCGGACTATAACCTTCTTACTTTCTTCCCACGCTTTACACAGTGCTCATTTATGGATTGTTCCGGGTTCACAAGCTTCACACGCTGCTAATAAATACACCCTTGTCTCATCAGACCAATGAAACTGCCGAATAGGTCTCAATGGACAAATGAAATTGTTCACATTGAATCAAATGCTCTCAAACAATCATTCAGTCAACCATTTAGCACTTTATGGACTCAACATCGTCGTGGAGAAGAAACGACAAAATGCACATTACACAGTATACCCCATCGCCAAAGACTTATATGGCTTATATTTAGGTGCTTTGTACCTCTATAGTCCAAAAATTATGGTATGTGCTAATGGCATACAACTACAGCTGGTTTGCATTATTTGTATGCATGATGAATGACTACATCAGATAATAATATCACACGATCCATAACTCCCTAACTCTTGCACAGTCTTGTCTATGGATTGGGTTTTTAAGCAACTGTGTGTATGCATTTGATTACGATGCCCATCTTCACGAAATGTGTGTGCTTTAAACTTCACCTGCAAGAGTCAGCAATTCTAGCTCACTCATGAGGCACGAGACAGTAAAACTGTCCCAAATTGGGATAGTGCTTTTAATCATGACAGCGAATTAAAAAATGAAAACCCTTGACCTTTCATTGCATGTTAGCTCTTTGGCATGCAGTTTCTCGCTCAGCAGTCCTGCTGTCATCAGCTTTGCTTCAAGGTAAGCGAGCAGCTATTCTAAGTTCAGCCTGCCTGCATCTGAACAGAACTCCGTGGGGTACGTGGGTCACCTACTCTCATGTGTCCAGGTGAGCAATCATGAGAGGAAGCAGGTCATTGTCTCTGGGGGTTGTTCAAGACCTTAAAGGCCTACTGAAATGAAATATTTTTATTTAAACGGGGATAGCAGATCCATTCTATGTGTCATACTTGATCATTTCGCGATATTGCCATATTTTTGCTGAAAAGATTTAGTAGAGAACATCAACGATAAAGTTCGCAACTTTTGGTCGCTGATAAAAAAAAGCCTTGCCTGTACCGGAAGTAGCATGACGTCACAGGTTGAAGGGCTCCTCACATTTCCCCATTGTTTACAATGCAGCGAGAGCATTCGGACAGAGAAAGCGACGATTACCCCATTAATTTGAGCGAGGATGAAAGATTTGTGGATGAGGAACGTGAGAGTGAAGGACTAGAGTGCAGTGCAGGACGTATCTTTTTTCGCTCTGACCGTAACTTAAGTTCAAGGGCTCATTGGATTCCACACTTTCTCCTTTTTCTATTGTGGATCACGGATTTATATTTCAAACCACCTCGGATACTATATCCTCTTGAAAATGAGAGTCGAGAACGCGAAATGGACATTCACAGTGACTTTTATCTCCACGACAATACATCGGCGAAGCTCTTTAGCTACGGAGCTAACGTGATAGCATCGGGCTTAAATGCAGATAGAAACAAAAGAAATAAACCCCTGACTGGAACGATAAGACAGAAAATCAACAATACTATTTAAACCATGGACATGTAACTACACGGTTAATGCTTTCCAGCATGGCGAAGCTTAACAATGCTGTTGCTAACGACGCCATTGAAGCTAACTTAGCTACGGGACCTCGACAGAGCTATGCTAAAAACATTAGCTATCCACCTACGCCAGCCAGCCCTCATGTGCTCATCAACAGCCGTGCTCACCTGCGTTCCAGCGATCGACGGAGCGACGAAGGACTTCCCCCGATCATAGATGCGGTCGGCGGCCTGGAGACGGAGGAAGTCAAGGTGAGGTCGGCGGCTAGCGCGCCTGCTATCCATCTCAAAGTCCTCCTGGTTGTGTTGCTGTAGTCCGCCGCTAATACACCGATCCCACCTACAGCTTTCTTCTTTGCAGTCTTCATTGTTCATTAAACAAATTGCAAAAGATTCACCAACACAGATGTCCAGAATACTGTGGAAGTTTGGGATGAAAACAGAGCTTTTTGTATTGGATCCAATGGGGTCCGAATACTTCCGGTTCAACCATTGACGTCACGCGCAAACATCATATCGAAACGTTTTCAGCCGCAAGTTTCCCGGGAAATTTAAAATTGCACTTTATATTGGCATGTGTTGCAATGTTAAGATTTCATCATTGATATATAAACTATCAGACTGTGTGGTCGGTAGTAGTGGCTTTCAGTAGGCCTTTAACTAGAGATCTAGGCTGTTTGGTCATCTTTTACAACAGAATGATGCTGAAACAAGCTGACTAAGCGTCTTGGTTGATAAGCAGGCGCTGATTTTTCTTTAACTGCAAGGGTCTAATCCCAAAGTGCCCTTCGGCAGTCCTGGACTTGTCTGCAGAGTTCCCCCCCACCCCCCACCCCCAATCCAAACCACCATGGAGCAAACACAGGAACCACATCAAAGCAGCCACAGCCCCCCTGTGTTCAACTTTGTTATTCTACCGCAAAGGTTAATGACGGTGTTTCTTCAAAGGGCGGCTCTGCCATCTGCTAGAAGTTGGAGGCTTGGAGTTGGGAGATTCCTGTCACCAAAGTAAAATATAAACACACCAATCAATCATTGCACCACTAAATCGCACCCACCCCCCGCTGTGGTTTGTGGGGGGGTAATTGCAAGTTAATGTCTTACTATGAATATGGCACCTGACCCCGGAGCAGAGACTTGACACCTCTACAATCCGCATGTTTCGTGTGAGGCTACGATGTGAGGACATGCATCAGACATTTCAATCCAACTCAAAAGCAGCGGGCTGGAAGAAAAAGGATATGATAAAGTGAAAATAAAGAGGTAACCCTCAAACAAACTGTAACCTATGCTCACTCCTCCCCCTCCAAAAACCTCCTCATAGCTTGACGTGCACTTCCTAGGAAAACACCGCACCATAAGGGCTGTAATTTGGTGGAGTTTCGCCCATTATTTCCAGTGCGGATATGACTCGTTCAAAGGACAGCCCACCTTCGCTAACACCTTCTGCGATTTAGGGTCGTAATTTTTCAAACTGACCGTTGCCAACACAAGACGTTTGTATTCAGAATCTGTAACCGGACATTATAAAGGAAATAAGAACAATGGAGATAATGGCATATATATTACATCTGGAGGAAAACCTGTTGTTAGGTAGGTAGGTCTTTATTGTCATTGCACAAGTACAACAAAACTTTGTTTTCAGCACAAACCCGTTCAAGATTAGACAAACAGTGTACAGGGTTACAGAACAGGAATGCTGATGGGTCGCCACAAGGCGCCCCGTAAAAGATGGGAGAAAGGTAAACGCTGGGGAAGGATGAGTAAAAAAAAATACAATCTAGACTGGGCTCCAGCCTGGAGTGGGGAAAAAACTTCCATAGCAAAGCACATATTAACGATAACGATAAGATGGCTGAAGTGGACAATTTATATAGATAAAAATATGATACGTACGTTTGGCACAGACGTAGATTTTTGGCGATAACAAAAAAAAAAAGTATGTATGTTTGTGGAGGTTTCTTCCCTCCGGGTTCCTCGGACCACCAATCACCGACATGACAGCTCCTTTTCAGGGTTTAAAGTTAAAGTTAAAGTTAAAGTACCAATGATTGTCACACACACACTAGGTGTGGCGAAATTATTCTCTGCATTTGACCCATCACCCTTGATCACCCCCTGGCAGGTGAGGGGAGCAGTGAGTAGCAGCGGTGGCCGCGCCCGGGAATCATTTATGGTGATTTAACCCCCAATTCCAACTCTTGATGCTGAGTGCCAAACCGGGAGGTAATGGGTCCCATTTTTATAGTCTTTGGTATGACTCGGCCGGGGTCTGAACTCACAACTTACCCATCTCAGGGCGGACACTCTTTTATTTTTCAATAATGTCTTTTCGTTGTGCTTTCTAGCAAGTCTTTCTCTAGACTTCTCCTCTCTCCTCCCCGGCTGCTGCCTTTTAACAGAGTGACAGGTGATTAGATAAACAGGCCCAGGTGGGCCATCTACGCACCTGACGCCGATCTCGAAGCCGGTCCCGGCACACCCCGTTTCGCTGCAGGTCCGCAATGTTCTTACAAGCATATTTTGTTGTGTTTTGTTTATTTTTCATCATTACTACTTTTTTTTTATATATACTTGAACAATTTAAATGTTACGTCTTTATTTCACTTAAGTTTGCACTATTTCAACTGTGATATCATTATATTCTTATCAAGTCTATGTACATTTGCTCCCTCTAAAAATTGCAATAATAAAGTCAAAAGTGTCCGTTGCGACGGATCAATTAGATGTAACCACATTTTTTTTTCCAAGAGAGGAGCTCTGTGCTCTTGTGTCATCCTTTTGTGTTCCTGATGTTTCCCTCTTGTTTTCATCTGGTTTTTGTTTCACCTTTTTGGTTCAGGACCCTTTGGGACTGTGTGACAAAGGGTGGCACTTTCGTGACTTCTGCGGTGCTTTTTTGTGAACTTCTGGATCTGCCTCCCGGTAAGCTTTTTGGCCATAGAGACCAGCTTCTGGGTCTCTGCCACACCGGAGTCCTTTTGGAGAGACCGGAGGAGATGCGGATGAAGAGACGGGGCTGCGGAGCTGGTGCTGAGCTCCGGGACAGACAAGCTTCACCGTGTCTTGGCTGAATGAGCAGGTATCGGACACCTCGGTCTCCTTGGACGTATGCTCGCTCGTCCATGCGGACTGGACACTGGCCGAGAGTTGGTGGTCTCGGCCGAGGATGGAGTCGGCTCTCTTGGTTGCTTTGTTGGGTCTGCTCTTTCTCACCTTTTTTGGAAGGGGCGCTGGAAGTTGGCAGACCCGTCAGCGATCCTGTTCTGTCTCCCTGTAATGTTTGTCTGATCTTGAATGGGATTGTGCTGAAAATCTTAATTTCCCCTCTGGGATTATTAAAGTATTTCTGATTCTGACCCCTTCTCATCTTTAATCGCCATTTTCGCTTGCTACATAGGAAGCGAAAACGCTAAATACCAACGGTGTCCATGGAAGGTCCGTTTAGTGCTAGCAGTAGTCAGCTATTTGAGTTTGTGCAACGGAATCCTGAGCTTTTTATGACTGTTTACCATTGAGGGGGTCTTGTTAACGACCCCCCCTTAAGTGTCACAAGTGAAGAATATCCACTGCACACAGATGGCTCAAGTAGCAGTGAAATATAGCCTGTTCTATCCATGTCGTAAACAAACACATAAATAAGAACTCAAAGGTTGTTTTTTTTGACGTCTCATTTCTAAAAACATCCATTAGGACGGGACAACACACAAACTCCAAACGGAAAGGTATGAGTCAAAATTTCAGTCGAGAACCTCTCGTGTGTGTGTGTGTGTGTGTGTGTGTGTGTGTGTGTGTGTGTGTATGTGTGTGTTCTTGTATTCCTACCGTTCTTGAGACATCCGCAAGGAAAAGTAGCGTCCATATGAGGAGGTGTGAACAAGTGAGGACATAAATCATGGTCCCAATATGGCAAACCATTGCATCTAATAGAGAATGTCTCATTTGCACCCCTGGTGGGGAAATCTATCAAAATTAGGGTGGTCCCAAAAAAGGAGGGATTTTTCAAATTGACTGTGTGTCGGTTTTAAAAGTGCTCCCCCTCTGGGCAACATATGAAATAACAAGTGTGTGTAAAAATTTGAAGCCAAAATTGATTTAAAAAAATAAATAAATATGTACTGAATATAGAGACATACTGTAATAACTTGAAGTAAATAATGAAGATTTAAAACCAATTACCAACAAAATATTCCCCCCCTCCCAAAAATGAACTAAAAGCAGTTTTTTTCTCACAATGTGTTGACTTTTTTCCTATTAAAATTTCTCATATTTTTTCTGTTTCTGTAATATTGCAATATTTTCTCGCAAAAGTATTACTTTTTTATATAAAAGTAATAATTGTCCATAAAAAAGTAATACTTTATGTAAAATTATGACTTTTTTATGCAAAATGGTGACATTTGTCATATAAGATTCTGACATTCATCACAATATTGCCAATGTTTTTGTGGTTCTTGTAAAACAGTGACTTTTTTTTTTGAGTAAAATTATGACTTTTGTCATAATTTTGCAGAGTAAAATTCCGATTATTATTATTATAATATTGCCAACATTTTAAAGTTTTCTTATAAAATTGTGACTTTTGTCGAGTAAAATTACGACTCTTTTCATAAAATTGTCAACATTTTAAGCTTTTCTTGTAAAAAATTGTGACCGTTATTGAGTAAAATTCCAACTTTTATCATAATAGTGCACAAATGTTCAGTTTTTCTCGTAAAATTTTGACTTGCGTTGAGTAAAATGACGACTTTTATTATAATAATGCCAATATTCTAAGTTTTTCTTGTGAAATTCCAACTCATTTTCACAACAAGCTTTTTTAATATTGGCATAGTATGTATATATTATTAATGTTGTAAATACAAATCTTTATAGATCTAGAAAGGGCGGTTCTAAAGAAGTAGGCATTTTTTGGAGGTCTTAAGAAGGTAAGAAATGCAAGCATGTGAGTGTGTGTGCGCATGGGTGTGTGAGTGTGTGTGCGTGTCCCTTGCAGAGCAGCAAAGTCACACTCTTTAAAGTTTCCTGCTTGTTGTTTTATGTGTCTGTAGTTAAATGGAGCCACATGTCATTGCCACATATGGAGGAAACATTAAAAAGCGTAGCCTGTTTTGTTTGACATCAGGCAGACGCTCATCAATAGTTGGGTTGCAATCACGTGACCGAGATGCAAATCCGGGCACTTCTGGGTTTCAGGTGATGGTCAAGAGCCCCGTTAGGCTACTGTTTATTTACCTGCATCAGTGCAGATTTGGCCGTCTTTTATAGCCGAATATAAAAGTGATCATGAGAAAAATATTTAAAATGGGATGGAGTGGATTTATACGGAGCCCCTAAAGGGACATGGCGGAAATTTTATTTTTTATAATTTTATTTTTTTATTTTTTATTTAATTTTTTTAGACATGTATCTCATGCGCACGAGAAACTTTCTCGTGTGCACGAGAAACTTTTTATAAAGTTATAAAAATAAAAAAATTGTTAAAAAAAATTTTTTAGACATGTATCTCGTGCGCACGAGAAACTATCTTGTGCACACGAGATACATGTCGAAAAAAAAAAAATTTGAATTTATTTTTTAACTTTTAAAAAAGTTTCTCGTGCACACGAGATACATGTGGGAAAAAAAAATTAGAATTTATTTTTTAACTTTTAAAAAAGTTTCTCGTGCGCACGAGATACATGTCTAAAAAAACAAAAAAATAAAAATTTATAATTGTTTTTTTTTTTTTTTTTAGACATCTCGTGCGCACGAGATACATGTCTAAAAAAAAAAATTTATAAATTATTTTTTTTAGACATGTATCTCTTGCGCACAAGATAGTTTCTTGTGCGCACAAGATACATGTCTAAAAAATAAAAAATAAAAACCAATTATAAATTATTATTATTATTTTTTTTAGACATGTATCTCTTGCGCACGAGGAAAATTTTAAAAAATAAAAAACTTTTTAAAAATTTTTTTTAAATACATTTATAAAAAGTTTCTCGTGCGCACGAGATACATGTCTAAAAATTTTTAAAAATTAAAAAAATAATAAAAAATTGTTTTCCCCCATGTCCCTCCGTAGATTTATACACTTAAGAATTGTTTAAAATTTTTGTTTAATGATTTAAACCATTTATCATCACCAAGACGTTACTGCTCACCTCGACCGCACTTCATTTGACACTCACAGTATTTAGAGAAGAAAAGATTGGAGGCACATCATGTCTTTACATCGAGAGGGGTCCACAAATTAAACATTATTCAGTGAAAGACAAAGTTGGATTTATTCGTGCATCCCTAAGTAACGTATTTGATTGACATAACAAGTGCGGTGCTGCTGTGATCGTGAAGCCAATGAGAAAAAGGATACGTTTGTTTGCAGTTCATTTCCTGCTACAAATATTCGTCTCAACTACAAGGGTAGGATAGGATAGGCCTTTATTGTCATTGCACAAGTACAACGTTCAAGATGAGACAAACAAACAGTGTACAGGGTTACAGACCAGGAACGCTGATGGGTCGCCACAAGGCGCCCCGTAAAAAGATGGGGAAAAAAGGTAAAACGCTGGGGAAGGATGAGTAAAAAAATACAATCTAGAATGGGCTCCTAAGGGGACCAAGTCTGGAGTGGGAAAAAGACCATAGCAAAGCACACACATACATCTCGAGATACCTAGCAACAGAGGGAAGGGAGTGCGGGGTCATGGTGTTAGGCCGCAGCTCTCAGGTGCTGACCATCCTTTCATCACCCCTATGGGATTTGCGTCGAGGGCACTGTGGGTTCACAGTGTGGCGCATATTTGTAACAGTGTTAAAGTTGTTTATACAGGCACCCTCAGTGTGGCCGTATAATAGCTGTTGATCAAGTGTGCCTTGCTTTTTCTTAAACGTGTGTGTGTCAAAACCTCATATATGATGTGACTTGTCCGACACGCTGTTTGTTTGGAGGAAAAGCAAACGTGACGACAGGTTGTAGAGGACGCTAAAGGCAGAGCCTTTAAGGCACGCCCCCAATATTGTTGTCCGGGTGGAAATCGAGAAAAATTTGGGAGAACGGTTGCCCCTGGAGGTTTTCGGGAGGGACACTTAAATTCGTGAGTCTCCCGGGAAAATCGGGAGGGTTGGCAAGTATGCTTCCGCCATCCTATTCACTGCCGTTGTGCCCTTGGGCAAGACACTTTACCCACCTGCTCCCACCCACCCACACTGGTTTAACAATGTAACCCTACTGAAATGATTTTTTTAAATTTAAACAGGGATAGCAGATCCATTCTACGTGTCATACTTGATCATTTCGCGATATTGCCATATTTTTGCTGAAAGGATTTAGTAGAGAACAACGATGATAAAGTTTGCAACTTTTGGTCGCTGATAAAAAAAAGCCTTGCCCCTACCGGAAGTAGCGTGACGTAACAAGCTGGAGTGCTGCTCACATTTCCCCATTGTTTGCAATGCAGTGAGAGAGATTCGGACCGAGAAAGCGACGATTACCCCATTAATTTGAGCGAGGATGAAAGATTCGTGGATGAGGAAAGTGAGAGTGAAGGACTAGAGTGCATTGCAGGACGCATCTTTTTTCACTCTGACCGTAACTTAGGTACAAGGGTTCATTGGATTCCACACTCTCTCCTTTTTCTATTGTGGATCACGGATTTGTATTTCAAACCACCTCGGATACTATATCCTCTTGAAAATGAGAGTCGAGAACGCGAAATGGACATTCACAGTGACTTTTATCTCCACGACAATACATCGGCGAAGCACTTTAGCTACGGAGCTAACGTGATAGCATCGTGCTTAAATGCAGATATAAACAAAAGAAATGAACCACTGACTGGAAGGATAGACAGAAAATCAACAATACTATTAAACCATGGACATGTAAATACACGGTTAATGCTGTCCAGCTTGGCGAAGATTAACAATGCTGTTGCTAACGACGCCATTGAAGCTAACTTAGCAACGGGACCTCACAGAGCTATGATAAAAAACATTAGCGCTCCACCTACGCCAGCCAGCCCTCATCTGCTCATCAACACCCGTGCTCACCTGCGTTCCAGCGATCGACGGAAGGACGAAGGACTTCACCCGATCATCCGTGCGGTCGGCGGCTAGCGCGTCTGCTATCCAAGTAAGTCCTCCTGGTTGTGTTGCTGCAGCCAGCCGCTAATACACCGATCCCACCTACAACTTTCTTCTTTGCAGTCTCCATTGTTCATTAAACAAATTGCAAAAGATTCACCAACACAGATGTCCAGAATACAGTGGAATTTTGAGATGAAAACAGAGCTTTTTGTATTGGATTCAAAGGTGTACCAATACTTCCGTTTAACTAGTGACGTCACTCGCATACGTCATCCTACAAACCGGAAGTTTAGCGGGCAATTTAAAATTGCACTTTATAAGTTAACCCGGCCGTATTGGCATGTGTTGCAATGTTAAGATTTCCTCATTGATATATAAACTATCCGACTGCGTGGTCGGTAGTAGTGGCTTTCAGTAGGCCTTTAGATATTGGGTTTCACAATGTAAAGCACTTTGAGTCACTTGAGAAAAGCGCTTGTGGAGGCAGAGTGTGATCAACGCGCCTGCAGGAGCAAAGGTCACCGCCTCTGTCAATGGTGTGGAGGGCGGAGCACCATCGGCTAGGGGCGGGGCATGTGCTGGACGGCGAGACACAGCTTGGCAGGTGATTAGATTTCACAGGTGGTACGTGGTGATCTAATTAATCATCTGCTGTCTTTAACAGTGAGCGGCCAGCGTAGGAGAGGTGTGGGAGAGACTGGAGAGGAAAACCTCTGAAAAGATTGTTCTTGGAATTACATGTACGTTAAAACTCTGTTAAAACGGCACGACTGGCTCCTGTGACGTGGTATCCGTGGAACGGGTAGGGAACGACTTATATAAACTAAAATAACTAAAACGTTTAACTGTTTCAAAAGTACAACTTTTAAGACAAGGTTTTTGAGGTCAGCAATCGAGGCCTTCATTGAATCTAGAACTTGGAAGGACAGTCGCCTCGGAGGATGTACAGTACAGTATGTCGGTGAGTGTACAAGAAAATGCTGACTAGACAAGCTAATGAAAGACAGAGGGAATGCTCTGCTGACATAAACATCTCATCTCAGAGAAGGCCAACGCTCCAAACTCTCAATCTGTCATTGAGCACCCTGCAGCTACCTTCCAGTTCCAACCACCGTGCAATAATTCACCAGCTGCACATCACAGTGCACCACCAGGATACAAAGTAACTCAAATGGCATCTTATGAACCCTTAACTCTTTACTATTAACTGCTAAGATTGCACAACAGGGCCGGCCCGTGGCATAGGCCGTATAGGCAAATGCTAAGGGCGCCGTCCATCAGGGGGCGCCAAGCCAGTGCCACAAATGTTGGAGGAAAAAAAAAAAAAAAAGTTGGTACTATTATTTCTAAATACAAAAAATAATCCCACGTTAATTAAAATGCAAAGTAAAGCCTATTTAATAGAAATATTATTTGTTACAACATTACGCCCCCCCTCATCCCCCCGCACGGTGCGCCCCCTCCCTTCCCGCATCATGACTCTTACCACATCAAAAAATCAACACAAGATGTCAAAACGGCCAAAACTGTCAGGTGCCCAGGGAAGAAAAAATAGAAAAGAAGAGGAGGAGAAACGAGAAAAAGACAGAGGTAGCAAGTAGGTAACGTTAGCCTACATTAAATTATTTGTCTGTTACAGAATGTGATAGTAACCTGGCTTTTTAGCATTAAGCTAATGTTACATGATTCGGCAATTGCTAATCAATAAATAGCTAGTTCTGTTTTAACGTCGGGTTAATATTGTGGAAGGGGCTAAATTGTTATGGAAAATAATAATGTAACGTTAGGTAATTACAGTACTCCCACCTTACATTCCTCAGGGACATTTGTATTAGACCTTTTAAGCAGGTGTTTTTTGTTTACATTGTTATTGCCTTCTGGTTAGCTAATGTTTGCCCTGCAGGTAATAGTCACTTTTCCACCCCTTTATATATTAGGTATAGTTGTAAGCCTAGTTGTTAAAGTGCACATCATTAATGTTAATTAAGAAATATCACATGAGAGGGAATGCTGTTTTTTTAATTTGAGCACTGTTGTGATTCGGTTAAAGATAATCATAACATAACATTCTCATATAATATGTTAATTTGCTTTCTTTAAGTAAAAAAAAAGGTCAAAGACAAAGCTATTCGGTTTCTTGTGAGTATATACACTTCACTGCCGATGTGGGGGGGCGCCACCTAAAATCTTGCCTAGGGCGCCAGATTGGTTAGGGCCAGGCCTGTTGCACAATATAACAATGTTTTTGTTTAAAGTAGTCTTTCAAAGCTGTGTGTGTAGTTTTGTGAGTGATGAAATCATGTACAGTAGCCCCTCCTTTATTAATTCCAGGCCTGACCATCCATCCATCCATCCATTTTCTACCGCTATTTGAATTTTTATAGTCAAAGAATTAAAAAAAAAATGTTTACGACCTTCTAAATAACAATATTTTTTAACATTTTACAGCCCTTGAAACATGAAATAACCCATCTAGTCACCTTTACACTTGTTTCACCCAACATAGTAGCTTTGAGTGTGTTCTGATTGCTATGGCCACTAAAACATAGACGGGAAACTACTTTTTTTGTGTGTGAGAAAATCTGCACAACAAAGGAACGAGTACTGAGAACAGAAACACTCTCAAACATAGAGAGAACCACGACAAACACGAAGCAAAACCGACCGAGATCGAGCTGCAAGGACAGACGAGGAAGTCTATCAACACATTTGAACTGTTCGAAATAAAATATTTAACATATCATCTAATAAAATATTAGATATATTGTCTATTGTCAGAAAAATTGTGTCTAAGTTATCACAAAACTTTGTGTTTCAATGAGTTCTCGGCGAGAAACTCCACTGTGTAGGATGAAAAGCAACATAAAGGTGTTCTGTTTCTTTCATGTATTGTAATCCACAGAAAGATTTTGTTTTGACCCGAGAACTACGAAGCGGCGAGAAAGCAGGATCTGCCCAAGTTCCAGGCACCTCTTCTTTGAACTGTTTTACAACCTTTTCTTTTAACTGTTGTAATCAAAATCGGCGGCTGTTTACGACCCCCGTCCCTTAGAAACAGCTGCTGCCATGTAATCAGGGAAAGTCCAAATAAAAGAGGAGGCGTACAATCTTTCACCAGAGCGTGGTGAGACTGTACAAGAGTACAGTCCAGACGTCTCTCCTCAATTGAGCCCAATTTAATTCTGTCTCTGTTTAATTCCTTGCTTCTTGTCTTGTTTAATAGATGTCATCAGTGTTTGAACCTGACATGTATTCAGCAAAATTATTATATCATTTTACAGCTGCTGGATGACTTAAGGTGCTGATTAGGACAAATTAAAGAGATGTGTTTTTTCCTTAATATATAAATTAGGGCTGCAACAACTAATCGATTAAATCAATTAAAATCGGTTATAAAAATAGTTGGCGATTAATTTAGTCATCGATTCGTTGGATCTATGCTATGCGCATGCGCAGAGGCTACTTTTTTTCATTTTTATAAACCTTTATTTATAAAATACAACATTTACAAACAGCTGAGAATCAATCAAAATAAGTATGGTGCCAGTATGCTGGGGTTTTTTTTCAATAAAATACTGGAAAGGATAGAAATGTAGTTTGTCTCTTTTATACGATCATTAATCGATTAATCGAAGTAATAATCGACAGATTAATCGATTATCAAATTAGTTGTTAGTTGCAGCCCTAATATAAATGTACTTATATTTACATAAATCTATAAAGTATTTCCCCTATATGAAATAAATTCTTGCAATATGCATTTTTCTGGGGCTGGATCATTTCAGACGCAAAACACAGGAGCCTCTCAGAGCTTACGTTAAAAATATCTGTCTTTTTCATGTCCTGCATGATTCCTCCAAGTTAGAACTAGGCTTCTTACATGTGCTGAAAACTCATGTACGACCATTGGCCGTGTTGTGAGCATCGTGTGTCCTGCGTTGCCATTCCAAATCGCTCACAAGGCTCACCAATGTGTTGTGGAGCTGTGTTATTGATGTCGAAGAAAAAGTGCATTCATCAATCAACTGAGTTCATCTCCACTCAGCATTGACCAGAGAGCTGCCAGTAGTAGTACCATTACGATAAGGACTACGGTGTGTAGTGAAGCATATTTAGCTATTCCTCGTCCTGCAGGGATGATATTTGTAAGAAACTTACTTTTTTTTGTCACCATGGAGGCGAGGATTAGTGATTTAGAAGTAGCTGAAAACATTGCAGACTGCGGATGGACATTAACCGTTAGCTAGCTAGCCATGCCTTAAAGAACCTCTTCCTGAGGGCGTTTTAGTGTTATAGCTTCAACTTTATTGTTCGTTTTATGCCAAAATGCGTCCATTCTGCCTTTTCTGTCTACACACTGTGTCTGCTTGTAAGTACTCCGTGATTGTGCACTGCCGAACATGCTTGTCTGCTCACAAAACCAGCAAAGACACGACGCGACTACGACGGGGGTGTGGGCGACTTGTACTTTTTAGAGGCGGTATAGTACCGAATATGATTCATTAGTATCGCGGTACTATACTTGTACCATACAACCCTACTCTAGACAAAACACCACACAAAAATGTCAAAGAGTTCCCTTATCTTGGTAGTAACATACCCTCTACCGAAAGGGATGTTGAAATCTGTATTTTAAAAGGGATCGGCAGCCTTTGACAGACTAAAAATAACATGGAAATCAATGTTACCAGACAAGATGAAGGGTCAATTCTTCATTTTCTTACAACCTGAGCGCACCCCAGTGCACATTCATCGGTGCGCTGCTCTGGGCGCACCGTCGAGAGCAAGCCACTCCGGCTGCATTCAATCACCAATCAATCAGACTCTACACACCTGTTGCTGAGGAGCTCTCCTGTCTTCTTAAGCCAGCGCAGCCTGCTATCCTGTGCCAGAACGTAGCTACCTGTTCCTGTACAGTAAGCCGAAATTTACAAGCTATATGCCTACTTTCTCTCTGTGTTTCTCCCCCTCAGTGTTGATTGGTCTCGTGTCCTCCTTGTCGTCTTCCAGCAGCCTACCTCCGTTCCCGCGTTACGAGCGGTGTGTCTCGTCGCCCTGTGTTCCCCTCTGGTTCTCTGGCTCACCCTTTTGGATCTCGACCTCCGGCCTGGACACGGACTTTGACACTTCTCTCATGCCCCCGACTTCCTGCCTGCACTGCAAAAACTGAAATCTAAGTAAGATTAAATATCTCAAATAAGGGTGATATTTCCTTATTTTCTGTCTGATAAGATAGTTCTTCTCACTAAGCAGATTTTATGTTAGAGTGTTTTACTTGTTTTAAGTGTTTTGGTCCTAAATGATCTCAGTAAGATATTACAGCTTGTTGCTGAGATTTGATGACCTATATTGAGTAAAACATGCTTGAAACTAGAATATCAACTGTTGCAAAGCTGTGTCATCAACACTCACAAGTATAAAACTACTTTTTTAAAGTAATAATTTCTTATTTCAAGCATGAAAAAAAAAATCATGACTTTGACACAATTGTGTCTCATAATTAAAACAGATGACAGCCAAATTAACTTTGCCGTTTTATTTTCAATAAAACAATAGAAAATACGTACTCATATAGTAGTACAGTTGGCACAGTACAGTAAACTGACAGTTAATATTTAAAAATGTAACATTTCTAACAATTTTGAACAGAAATAGTTCCTGCACATTCAGATAAATTCTTCAAAATTACAATTAAAAAAATTTTGGCCGGGGGCCGGGCTGTATATACGCGCACTAATTGACTGAAAGAGCACGCACTTGGCGCGATGATGTCATGTTATCGATGGAAAAATGCATTTTTAGACCATATGATTTGCCTGAGCGGCTAGAAGACCCCGAGAGTAACAAGCGGTTGCCTTGTTGCCTTTCCATTAAGAACAATAAACTAGTTTTTAGTATAAGTTTGCTGGTTTCAAGAAATGTAATGCTGAGCGCATATCATTATGTCAAGATAATGGCACTAGCATTTACTTAATTCACAAATATTTTTCAACATATTGAGCAAAAAGGTCAACTTTTTTTTTCTACCAAGAAAAGTGCACTTGTTATTAGTGAGAATATACTAATCTTAAGTATTTTTGGCTGCATTGAAGTTAGCTAATTTTACTTGTTTTGGAAAGTCTTGACAAGCCAAATTTTCTTGTTATATTGGCAGATAATTTTGCTTAGTTCAAATAAATTACCCCTAATTTTTGTTTTTGTTTTTTTCTTGTTTTTGAACACTGACTTTTTGCAGTGTGCTCACGGACCTCCGAGCCAGCCTTGCCCCTCTTGGACTTCCGTCTTTCGCTTAACACTACTGGTAACGCACTACAGTTAATTTCCACACATAGTCGCACACCACACACATAGTTTGGATTACTTACACACTTCATTTATTATATATATATATATATATATATATATATATATATATATATATATATATATATATATATATATATATATATATATATATATATATATATATATATATATATATATATATATATATATATATAACATAACTAAGGCAAAGTACATCACTAAAATCTGTCATGATCCGTGGTCCGGATCATGTTTTCGTTATGTTCTGTTCGTTTAACTCCTGTTTTTTGTGCACTCTTGTTTGTTTTGGTTGCCATGGTTGCGTATGATTTTCACCTGCCGCTGGTGTTCGGGACGCTCACCTGGCTCTAATCAAGAGACACTATTTAAGCCTGCTTTTGCCAGTCAGTCGGCCTGGCGTCATTGTTCGGTTCATGTCTGATTCCAAGTTTATGCCAAGTGTTCGCTTCATGCCTTGTAAGTTCTTGTTTGTTCATGCCACAGCTGGTAAGTTTTCCTTGTTATGGTTTATGCTAAGTGTTAGTTTAGCTCCAAGTGCGATCGGCGCGTTGTGCCTTCGCCTTGTTTTCCGTTTTTTTGTAGTACTTTGAGTTTTGAGAAGATTAATAAATATGTTCCTACCTGCAAGACTTGTCCGGAATAGTCCGTTTGCATCCCAAGAGAACAAACCTCGCAGCAAGCAAGTGACAAAATCTTGAATTCCAAACAAGTTTGGAAGAAGGCAAGCTTGTTTTATAAATATATCCACCAAGCCTTAATTGTTTGACTTCAAATACACAGGTACCATAATGGGACCTCTTTAATTTAACACTTGAGTTAGGCCAAAAATGTTTGGCTCTTTAATCAGCAACAAATGGACAAATCTTGCTTTGGATGTTTTGTGAGTTATTCCCTGAGTCATGCAGGGCGAAGGAGGCATGTAGCAGCTGAGATTTGTGTTGGCGTTGGCCGCTTAATGGCGGCTCATTGAGGGTGAGAATGGTTGCGCGATTTAGACGTGAGTTCAGTGCACCACCACACAACTGAACAGACACGAGAGCTTGAAGGTTGACGTTCATGTAAGCCCCTCCTAGACTGTGTGAAAATGGACCACGGTAGCATAGACACTTTACTAATACAACACGTAATTGCAGTCTGTCTAGACCAGGGCCCACGGCACATTCTGAAAATATGATGAAAAAAAAAAAAAACAACATAAAAAGTGGTATAGAAGAGCAAACAGGTGAAATGTAACAAGAAAATGTTGCATTATTTACTCTAATAACACAAAGCTGCCATGCAGGCTGTCTCTTTCTTTAAAAAATAATAATGAATCAAAATCAATGTCATTATGAATTATTGACCTATTCAAGGCTCCATTTTACTTCACATTAAATATTCCACTTTGAGATATTTTGGGGGGGGGGAATGTTGCATATTTTTTGGTTGCCATTTAAAAAACACAGTTTTTTAAAGAAGGGCCTAAAAAGAACAAACAAAAAACAAACAACAATAAAACTTATAATTGACGGATAGATCTGAAGTTAATCTTGAGACTATTGTGGTAAATGTTTAAAAAAATGTTGGATTTATTTTTTTAAACTTTACTGAGCAGTACCCTTTTGGATCCCCAATAATTTTAGTGGGACTTTTTTTTTTTTTTTTTTAAGTGTCATTGCTCAAAAAAAAATAATGAATTAAAATCCATGTTGTTAAGGGCTATTGACCTTTTTAAGACTCCAATTATTATATAATCTCAAATATTCCACTTTAAAATTTTATTGGGAGAAAATATTGCATATTTTGTGTTTTTTTTCATTAAAAAAACACGGTTTTCCTTGACAAAAATGGCATACAACTTAAATCTTTAAAAGCGTTATATTGACAGATAGACCTAATGTTGATCTAGAGCAGGGGGTAGGGAACCTATGGCTCTAGAGCCAGATGTGGCTCTTTTGATGACTGCATCTGGCTCTCAGATAAATCTTAGCTGACATTACTTAACAGGATAAGTACTGAATAATTCCGCTGGTAATCACAGTGTTAAAAATAACCGCGTAACAATCAGACTACAAGGCCATCAGCAAAACCATGCAGCACCAGAAGTTGCATTAATGGTAGGAAGTATTTTATTTATTATTGGTTATCTTCAGAATAACAATGTTATTAAAAAGAATAAGAGACTTATCATACTCTAAACATGTTAGTCTTTCTTAAAAAGGCACGCATTTAGTTGTATTCAGTGTTAAAAAATATTATATGGCTCTCACGGAAATACATTTTAAAATATTTGGCTTTCATGGCTCTCAGCCAAAAAGGTTCCCGACCCCTGATCTAGAGATTTAAACCATAAATAATAATAATAATAATAATAAATAATGACACATTTGTAATATTTTTTTTGACCAAAACCTTTTGGGGTCCCCGGGATCAAGTCTGAGTGGAGGCCTAAATGTATCTTTTTTATACATATATTGTATTGGTTTTTAAAATAAAAAATATCAAAATGGCCCCCACTTGCTTTGATTTTTCAGTGTGCGGCCCTCAGTGGAAAAAGTTTGGACACCCCTGGTCTAGACGAAACAACAAAAGAAGGACTTCTAACCAAATATTTCCTTTTTTTTTTTAACTAGCACCAGATAGTTTCTATTAAATATTTTTTACAACTAAAGCCAGACGGCTTTCTGTACACACGGAGTTCCACGAAGAACTCATAAGCGATGTCAAGTATTCATTAATTGAGTGTAATTGAGTCCTGCTCTTGGTCACAAGTAAGTTGAGTTCATCTGGCTCATATTAGCGCCAGGAAAAAAGCAGAGTGTGAATACTGTACATTGTTTCCCCGCTGGATCTCAGGAGCTGTTCTTTGCAGCTGTGCAGACTGACTGGCTTTCAGGAAAGAACTCACTGCAGGCAAACGTATCGTTTACTGGACCACAGTCCGCTTCCAGCACAGACACTAAAAAGACTTGAACCCACTGTGGGAAATGTCACTTTAACTGATGGGAACCTTTCAAAAGTGTTTCAGCGGGTTTAAAGCATACACCACTCCAGTAGAGCTCTGCAAGTAATGGCTTCTATGTTAGAGAAAATCAATGAATTGGGAAACAGCGTCAATAACTGAAAAGCCCAAATATAAGTATATGTGGAGGGGGGCGTGGCCTGCAGGCCTGCAGCGGAACGGGGTGTGCCAGGACCGGCCTCGAAGTCAGCGTTAGGTGCGTAGATGGCCCAGGTGGGCCTTGTTGTCTAATCACCCGTCGCTCTGTATAAGCAGCAGCCGGGAGGAGAGAGGTGGTTGGAGTTGGAGTGACAGCGAGAGCGAGGCTGCCAGAGAGAAAAAGACAATAGCTGGAAAGCAACCTGCTGCACAATTCAAAATAAAGACTCTGTTGTAACCCTGATCCGGGCTCTCATGGCGACGCTTGGTGGTCTGGAGGACCCACGGGAGGGCAACCTCTACAATATATTTTTGACACACTGCTCGCTCGCCCCCCCTCCAAATGTTCCTGCTACCTCAATGTTGACATGTTCCTCTAATTTTGATGATTTGCAATAAATGCCACTGTTGGAATTAAGGCTGCAACTATCGCGTATTTTAGTAATAGAGTAATCTGTATTTTAGGGAAAATTGTTGAAATAAAAGACTGTGTTATGGCTTGAGTGTATGCCGCTGCGCAGTCTTCAATGCGCTCCTCTCAGCGCACCTTTAGACACGCCCACGGGCGGTCCTCTCCAGCCGTGGCCGCGCCCGTGCTCTCATTCACCAATCGACACACCTGACGCTGATGAGGACACCACACACTACTTAGACCAGCGCGTCCTGCGTTCCAGTGCCAGAACGTAGCTACCTGTTTTGTACAGTAAGCCCACACGTCTCTAGCTTCCATTTCAATGTGCCTACTCGCTCTCTGTGTTTCCCCTCCTCTGTGCTCATTGTGTCTTGTCCTGTGTCGTCATCCCACAGCTCCTCTCGGTCTCCTGGATTCAAGCTGTGTGTCTCGTCTCCCCGGACTTCCCCTGGACTTCTTGCTACCTTATGGATCTCAACCTTTTGTCTGCCTACGGACATTGACGCCTCGCTCCAGCCCTCGACCTCTCGCATGCCCACGGACTTCCGAGCCTGCCTAGCCCTTCTTGGACTTTCGCATTCTTCACAACACACACCTTCAACACTCTCCAGTTAATCGCAGCACATAGTCGCACACCACATATTTTGGTTAGTTGCACACTTCGTACCCTTGTATTATTAAACACGCCTAAGGCTAAGCGACGTCCCTGCCTCAGTGCCGTCTCCTTCTCCACTGTACCATTACACAATGTTATGCTTGCCATAGTCTTCATTCTTTGTTCTAATAAATCCACATCATCGACATCAAAATGGCACTTTTAACACAAGTGGGTCTGACGCCACTATTGCTCCGCCTCCAGTGGGTCTGCAGCATCCAGCTTTTCCGCCGCAGAGGCCGCCTCCAGCTCACTTGCTGCACCACATTCCTCCTCTCCATTGACCACAAAGATGTCCCTTCCATGGACGCCCTCCGCGCAATCAGCAGCTGGACCTAGTCGTGGACATCCACAGCTGCTGGTGATCTGTTCCCGCTCACGCCCGCCTCCTCGTTGACCACGGATGTAGCCATTCCGAGGATCCACCTGCAGCTTCGTTCCAATCGCAGCCGCCACCTGACTCTCCCCCGTTGGCTTCGGTAACACATGGCCAGACGACCCACCTCAGAGTCCGCCCTCCCGTAATTTTGCACTTGTTCTGTTTTTTTCTGGGACCTCTGGAATCCGTCCCTTGGGAGGAGGGTACTGTTAAATCTTTTTTTTTCTGTTGCCCTGTTTTTTTGTTCTCTATGTGCTCATTTGTGTCATTGCCCTGGCTGCCTCCTTCCTCTAGTTCAGTGGTTCTTAACCTTGTTGGAGGTACCGAACCCCACCAGTTTCATATGCGCATTCACCGAACCCTTCTTTAGTGAAAATTAAAATGTTTGTTTTTTTCAAATTCAAGACAAAGTTATATGTTTTTGGTAATACTTTAGTATGGGGAACATATTCTAAGTAACAAAGACTTAATTTAGAGTTATTTGGTTAGGGTTAGGGCAGTGGTTCTTAACCTGGGTTCGATCGAACCCTAGGGTTCGGTGAGTCGGGCTCAGGGGTTCGGCGGAGGTCAAAACACACCCGACTCATCGTGTAAATAAAAACTTCTCCCCATCGGCGTATTACGGATACGGCAACAGCAGAAATCAGACCGATTTGCAGGTGTGTAATTTGTTGTGAGTTTATGCACTGTGTTGGTTTTGTTCTTTGAACAAGGTGATGTTCATGCACGGTTCATTTTGTGCACCAATAATAAAACATAGTAACACTTTAGTATGGGGAACATATTCACCATTAATTAGTTGCTTATTAACATGCAAATTAGTAACCTATTGGCTCTTAACTAGTCATTATTAAGTACTTATTAATGCCTTATTCGGCATGGCCTTATTATAACCCTCTAACCCTCTGACCCTGACCCTAACCAAATAACTCTAAATTAAGTCTTTGTTACTTAGAATATGTTCCTCATACTAAAGTATTACCAAAAACATATAACTTTGTCTTGAATTTGAAAAAAAAAAAAAACTTTTTATTTTTCACTAAAGAAAGGTTCGGTGAATGCGCATATGAAACTGGTGGGGTTCGGTACCTCCAACAAGGTTAAGAACCACTGGGTTAGGGTTAGAGGGTTAGGGCCAGGGTTAGAGGGTTAGGGTTATAATAAGGTCATGCCGAATAAGGCATTAATAAGTACTTAATAATGACTAATTAAGAGCCAATATGTTACTAATTGGCATGTTGATAAGCAACTAATTAATGGTGAATATGTTCCCCATACTAAAGTGTTACCATGTTTTATGTTACTGGTGCACAAAAATGAACCGTGCATGAACATCACCTTGTTCAAACAACAAAACCAACACAGTGCATAAACTCACAACAAATTACACACCTGCAAATCAGTCTGACTTCTGCTGTTGCCGTATCCTTAATACGCCGATAGGGAGAAGTTTTTATTTACACGATGAGTCGGGTGTGTCTTGACCTCCGCCGAACCCCTGAGCCCGACTCACCGAACCCCTAGGGTTCGATCGAACCCAGGTTAAGAACCACTGCTCCAGTTTCTAGTCCATGCGTGCTCAGTTGTCTAACTACTTGGTGTATTTAGTTCTCGGTTTGCTTTTTGAGCAGCACTTCAGTGTTATTTTTACCTTGCTTCCCTGCGATTGGGTCCACCTCACCTTGCCACCACATCCACAACCGTGACAGATGGAACGGATGTAATGGGAGTCACAATCTTGCCTTCAGCCTGCTCGTTAAACTAGCGCTACAAAGGCCAGCAGTGGTATGCTCCGCTGCTCAGCAGGCCGCTGGGTCGCCCTGGACATAATCCATACTTCTTACTAATGACTGGTAACAAACGACTTACAATAAATTGACCTCACTGATGGTTTTGAGGCCGGATTTTATGAAAGTGGACAATAGAAACTAGTGCTGCCGTAGCAACACAGTTGCTTCTTGAACTAGCATGGCGTCGTGGTGTAGCTGGTGGAGCGCCTTGCATTGGATCATCATCATCATCATCACCATCAGTGTGTGAAAGTGTGTGTGAATGGGTGAATGTGATGTGTAATGTAAAGCGATTAGTATTTAGGTAAAGTACCGCGGTACTAATGAATTAAAAACGGTACTATGCAGCCATTGAAAATACCGGTATTTTTTTTTTTCCTCCGCATGCTGCCGTGCGGCAGTGACGTACTGAGCGGAGAGACAGACAACATTCACACTCGGGCCAATTTAGTGTTGCCAGTCAACCTATACCCAGGTGGAAGAAAGCCGGAGTATCCGGAGAGAACCCACACAGTCTCGTGGAGAACATGCAAACTCCACACAGAAAGATCCCGAGCCTTGGAATCGAACCCAGGACCTCCTTACTGTGAGGCTCTGTATCTAGTATCTGCAAAATGCCTGTGTTTCCGAGTCATGCGAGTGGTACATGAGGATTTTAACTTGAGAGTATTTGTACAACCTTTCACTGGACAACTCACTACATTGTATTGTATTAGATTACAATATATATATATATATATATATATATATATATATATATATATATATATATATATATATATATATATATATATATATATATATACCGTATTTTTTGGAGTATAACTCACTCCGGAGTATAAGTCGCACCGGCCGAAAATGCATAATACTGTAAAGAAGGAAAAAAAACATATAAGTCGCACTGGAGTATAAGTCGCATTTTTTGGGGAAAATGTATTTGATAAAACCCAACACCAAGAATAGACATTTGAAAGGCAATCTAAAAAAAATAAAGAATAGTGAACAACAGGCTGAATAAGTGTACGTTATATGAGGCATAAATAACCAACTGAGAACGTGCCTGGTATGTTAACGTAACATATTATGGTAAGAGTAATTCAAATAACTATAACATATAGAACATGCTATACGTTTACCAAACAATCTGTCACTCCTAATCGCTAAATCCCATGAAATCTTATACGTCTAGTCTCTTACGTGAATGAGCTAAATAATATTATTTGATATTTTACGGTAATGTGTTAATAATTTCACACTCCTGAGTATAAGTCGCACCCCCCAAACTATGAAAAAAACTGCAAATTATAGTCCGAAAAATACGGTATATATATATATACAAATATATATAAACATTTTATACCATATTGTATCATATCATGTGTAGTGCTGTCAAATGATGAATTTCTTTAGATATTGTAATCATACTTTTGAATTTGGATTAATCATGATTAATCACAGGTTATTAGTTGCTTGCATAATCTAACAAAACAAAGACCCCACTATTCAGACACAAATGCAATTTAATTGTCAGAATAGGTAAGGAAAAGGAGCATGTACGGTCAAATAAAATTGTGTGATTAATCTGCATATATACATGTTTAATCATGAGTTACCACGTTATTTTGACAGCTCTTGGTATGTTATGTTGTGTTATGCTATGTCGACTAACAAGGGGTCTATGCAAGTATCCGTGTGAGACTTCACATTTATTCACGCCAACAAGTTGCTGCAAGAGTGTTTGATGTTGCGCCACACACACACTCTGTGTGTTTGTTGCCTTTCCCCAACTTGTGCTAGCGTGTTTACGTGCGTGTGCAGGTCCAGACAGTGGAGTCGGAATACAACCTGTTTACCCGTGTCAAACTGAATCAGTTGTGGAGGCCAGGAGCGGGGTTCAAGCATTGAATGTTCTTTTGTTTTTTTCTTTTCTTAAAAGCCCCAAATCTGAAGAAGAAGCACTTCAGCAGTTTGCATAACGCAAAAATGGAAATTTTTCAACAAAAACTACTGCAGATTGACGACAACATCTTAGATTAAAATGGGTGATGATTCAGGTTTTGGATTATTTTCCCAATCCAACGCCCTCGACGCAAATCCCATAGGGGTGATGAAAGGATGGTCAGCGCCTGAGAGCTGCGGCCCACCACCATGACCCCGCACTCCCCTCCCTCTGTTGCTAGATATCTCCAGATGTATAAGTTAAGTTAAAGTACCAATGATTGTCACACACACACTAGGTGTGGTGAAATTTGTCCTCTGCATTTGACCCATCCCCTTGTTCACCCCCTGGGAGGTGAGGGGAGCAGTGGGCAGCAGCGGTGCCACGCCCGGGAATCATTTTTGGTGATTTAACCCCCAATTCCAACCCTTGATGCTGAGTGCCAAGCAGGGAGGTAATGGGTCCCATTTTTATGGTCTTTGGTATGACTCGGCCGGGGTTTGAACTCACAACCTACCGATCTCTATGTATATGTGCTTTGCTCTGGAGGTTTTTTCCCACTCTAGATTGTATTTTTTTACTCATCCTTCCCCAGCGTTTTACCTTTTACCCCATCTTTTACGGGGCGCCTTATGGCGACCCATCAGCGTTCCTGTTCTGTAACCCTGTACACTGTTTGTTTGTCTGATCTTGAACGGGTTTGTGCTAAAAACAAAGTTTTTCCCTATCCCTATCCTCTTGCTAAATGTTAGCTTACCATCATTAAAGTTACGGTTCAAAAATAAAGTGAATGATAGCAAGATATTATTACGTACGTGCTGACATGGGACAATTCCAAACAAGCTTGTATAATAATAATTTAGCTTCAATATGGAATATTCAGTGTTTTAAAGGAGCCCTAATATGCAAAACTAACTTTTCTTTCATATTGGTTCCTGCAGTTGTGGATTTAGGACCTGCAAAAGACCCGAGAATTTGAAATCAAACCGTGGAGACATGGCGAAGATATTTATTTAAAAAAATCTTGCCTTCTTTCATATTTCATTGGAATCTGCCCATTTGATGGCGTTTTTTCCATTAGTAACGTCAGCGGATTATCCATATGGTAGAAGTTTACCCAACAGGTTTTGCGTGAGTCTGCCATTGTAGTCCAACTTTGTAGTCAATAAGCTTCTTCTTTTTCTCTATCCTCTTGTTGTGGGGCAGACTGGCTCGTACATGCACATGCATCCTCCACTGTTGCCATTTCTAACGCAAAGTACACTGCAAAAACTGAAATCTAAGTAAGGTTAAATATCTCAAATAAGGGTGATATTTGCTTATTTTCTGTCTGATAAGATAATTCTTCTCACTAAGCAGATTTTATGATAGTGTTTTACTTGTTTTAAGGGTTTTGGTCCTAAATGATCTCAGTAAGATATTACAGCTTGTTGCTGAGATTTGATGACCTATATTGAGTAAAACATGCTTGAAACTAGAATATCAACTGTTGCAAAGCTGTGTCAAACACTCAAGAGTATAAAACTACTTTTTTTAAAGTAATAATTTTTTACTTCAAGCATGAAAAAAAAAAACATGATGCCGAGCGCATATCATTATGTCAAGATAATGGCACTAGCATGTACTTAATTTAAATATTTTTCAACATATTGAGCAAAAAGGTCTTTTTTTTTCCACCAAGAAAAGTGCACTTATTAGTGAGAATATACTTATTTTAAGGTATTTTTGGGTTCATTGAAGTTAGCTAATTTTACTTGTTTTGGAAAGTCTTGACAAGCCGAATTTTCTTGTTCTATTGGCATATAATTTTGCTTAGTTCAAATAAAATACCCTTCATTTTTGTATTTTTTTTTTCTTGTTTTTGAACACTGACTTTTTGCAGTGTAGTGTATAGTTCTAACTTATATCAGCCTGAAAACTTCAACAAAGATGGCGGGGAGAAGACGCATTTGAAGTGGAGACAGAAAGAAAGCGGCTTGAAGATGGTCTGTAAAACATAATCTATGCTAAGTTTTGACCTAAGAACCACCACTTCATGTTTTGTAGACCACCAAGACTACAGTTGGTACAAAATGCGGGTGCTAGACCTTTGACAAGAACAAGACAGTTTGATCATATTACGCCTATACTGGCTCACCTGTGCACTTAAAATGTGACTAAGGTTTTACTACTTACATATAAAATACTAAAGGGTCTAGCTCAGGGGTCGGCAACCCGCGGCTCCGGAGCCGCATGCGGCTCCTTGACCACTCTGATGCGGCTCCGCTACATACATGCCAACCCCCCCGATTTTCCCAGGAGACTTATGGATCTCAGTGTCTCTCATAGATTACTCCCAGGGAAAAAATAATCCTATTTACACTATAATTACTAAATAAAGGGTGTGCCCTAATTGCACTGCAGTAATTGTCCTTATAGCATTTACATACAGCGTGCCAGTCCAGCCACACGTTGCATGTTGTTATTACTTGCACACACAGGAGACAGCAAAGCATACTTACTCATCAGCCACACAGCTTACACTGACGGTAGCCGTATCAAACAACTTTAACATTGTTACGTTACAAATATACGCCACACTGTGAACCCACACCAAAAAAGAATGAAAAACACATTTCTGGAGAACATCCCACCGTAACACAACATAAACACAACACAACCATTACCCAGAATCCCATGCAGCCCTAACTCTTCCGGTCTACATTATACACCCCCGCTACCACCAAATCCCCCCACACATCAACCCCCCCCTCTCCGTGCGTTGGTTGAGCGGAAGAGTTAGGGCTGCATGGGATTCTGGGTATTGGCACCGTCAGTGTAAGATGTGTGGCTGCTGAGTTAGTACGCCTTGCTGTCACTTACGTGAGCAAGCTGAAATTGCATTCTACGTGTGGTCGAGCAGATACACTGTTAGGGCATACTGTAGAGGGCGCCAAATGCAGTGTCATCACGCTCTGATATTCGGGAGTCTCCCGGGAAAAATGAGAGGGTTGGCAAGTATGACGCTATCAAGCGCCATTCATTCAAAACTTGCGGGCTGCACTAACATCAAATTTCCACATTAAAGTGCGTGCCGGTGCGTGTGTCGGAGACCCCTGGTTAACATAGCACAAAGCATTTAAGCTTTGTATGCGGTGTTTTTCATTTTAAATTTAAAAATTTTTTTTGTGGCTCCCATTACTTTCTTTAATTTGTGAAACTTGCCAAAATGGCTCTTTGAGTGGTAAAGGTTGCCGACCCCTGGTCTAGCTCCATCCTATCTTGCTGGTTGTATTGCACCATATGTCCCAACAAAAAAATCTGCGTTCTAAGAACTCCGGCTTATTAGTGACTCCCAGAGCCCCAAAAAAGTCTGCGGGCTATAGAGTGTTTTTTATTGGGGCTCCAGAACTCTGGAATGCCCTCCCAGTAAAAGTTAGAGATGCTACCTCAGTAGAAGCATTTAAGTCCCATCTTAAAACTCATTTGTATACTCTAGCCTTTAAATAGACCCCCCTTTTTTAGACCAGTTGATCTGCCATCTCTTTTCTGCTCTGCCCCCCTCTCCTGCATGGATAGGTTTTTAGGTGACCACAGATGATGTTCAAAGTCGGGACCCGGGGTGGACCACTAATCTGTGCATCAGTTGGGGACGTCTCTGCGCTGCTGACTTGTCTCCACTCAAGATGATCCCCTGCTGGCCCCACTATGGACTGGACTCTCACATTATTAACTAGATCCACTATGGACTGGACTCTCACACTATTGACTAGATCCACTATGGACTGGACTCTCACACTGTTAACTAGATCCACTATGGACTGGACTCTCACACTGTTAACTAGATCCACTATGGACTGGACTCTCACACTATTAACTAGATCCACTATGGACTGGACTCTCACACTATTGATCCACTATGGACTGGACTCTCACATTATTAACTAGATCCACTATGGACTGGACTCTCACACTATTAACTAGATCCACTATGGACTGGACTCTCACACTGTTAACTAGATCTACTATGGACTGGACTCTCACACTATTAACTAGATCCACTATGGACTGGACTCTCACACTATTAACTAGATCCACTATGGATTGGACTCTCACACTATTAACTAGATCCACTATGGACTGGACTCTCACACTATTAACTAGATCCACTATGGGCTGGACTCTCACACTTAACTAGATCCACTATGGACTGGACTCTCACACTATTAACTAGATCCACTATGGACTGGACTCTCACACTATTAACTAGATCCACTATGGACTGGACTCTCACACTATTAACTAGATCCACTATGGACTGGACTCTCACACTATTAACTAGATCCACTATGGACTGGACTCTCACACTATTAACTAGATCCACTATGGACTGGACTCTCACACTATTAACTAGATCCCCTACGGACTGGACTCTCACACTATTAACTAGATCCCCTATGGACTGGACTCTCACACTATTAACTAGATCCACTATGGACTGGACTCTCACACTATTGACTAGATCCACTATGGACTGGACTCTCACACTATTAACTAGATCCACTATGGACTGGACTCTCACACTATTAACTAGATCCACTATGGACTGGACTCTCACACTATTGACTAGATCCACTATGGACTGGACTCTCACACTATTAACTAGATCCCCTATGGACTGGACTCTCACACTATTATGCTAGATCCACTCGACGCCCAGGGGGGTGGGGGTCCCCACATCTGGGGTCCCCTCCAAGGTTTCTCATTGTCATCCCATTGGGTTGAGGTTTTTCTTGTCCTGATGTGGGATCTGAGCCGAGAATGTCGTTGTGGCTTGTGCAGCCCTTTGAGACACTTGTGATTAAAGGCTATATAAGAAAATGTTGATTGATTGATTGATTGATTGATTGATTGATTGATTGATTGATTGATTGATTGAAAACCCCTTTAAGGTGGTCAGAATTTGAAAATGTAGATGCAGTGTATTTTTTATTAAAGCATTTTTTTTTTTTGCATATGTTAAAAAAAAAATCACTCATCTGGCCTCGGCCCGGAATCTTCTTCAATCCTAAATCCGCCTCTTGTGGAGGCCGAAGGTCACCCAGCTGCTGTCAAACTTTGACAATTCTGCATGAGCACAAACTTCAATCAACTTCCATCAGCAGTCGGTATCCTTTCTTAACTTGCTCATGTTTGGTGAAACACACTACATGAAGACAGAAAGTGATGGTGGTTGCCATGGCAGTTTCTTGCCGCTTTCAAGTGGTTTTCCTTTTGCATGATTGAGCTGACGATGAAACGTCAGGAATTTCTTTCATTTCATGTTCTTACTTGGCAGAAATTTTTCCTGGGCTATAGAAATGCAAAGCACGGTTTTAAACTGTTTTTTTTCCCCCACTATCCTTCTGACACAGAAACATGGGACTCCAAGTAAGAGGTACGATGCTCAAAGCGTGCCAAAATCAGCAGATGGACAGGAGGACACGCACACACACGCGCGTATTTGTTACCTTCTTGAGACCTCTGAAAAATGCCTACCTCTTTAGGACCACCCTTTCTAGATGTATAACGATTTCTATTTACAACATTAATAATATATACATACTGTGCAAATATAAAAAAGCTTGTTGTGAATTACACAAGAAAAAGGTCACAATTTCACAAGAAAAACTTTTAATTTTGGCATTATTATAATAAAAGTCGTAATTTTCCAAGAAAAACTGAACATATGTGCAATATTATGATAAAAGTTGGAATTTTACTCAACAGTCACAATTTTTACAAGAAAAGCTTAAAATTTGGGGAATTTTATGAAAAGAGTCGTAATTTTACTCAACAAAAGTCACAAGAAAACGTTAAAATGTTGGCAACATTATAATAATAATCGGAATTTTACTCGGCAAATTGATGACAAAAGTCATAATTTTACTCAAAAGATGTCACTGTTTTACGAGAACAACAAAAACATTGGCAATATTGTGATGAAAGTCAGAATTTTATATGACAAATTTTGCATTAAAAAGTAAAAATTTTACATAAAAAAAGGCATAGTTTCACATGAAAAAAAAGTCATAATTTTACGAGAAAATATTGCAATATTACAGAAACAGAAAGAATATGAGAAACTGTTCCCAATTTTAATAGGAAAAAAATTGACACTTTTTTTTTTTTTTGGTAATTGTTTTTTAATCTTCATTATTTACTTCAAGTTATTGCAGTATGTCTCTTTATACATATTTATTTTATGTTTTTAATTAATTTTGTCCAAATCGGGCACACTTCAAATTTTTACTCACTTGTTATTTCATATGTTGACGAGAGGGGGAGCACTTTTAAAACCGACACACAGTCAATTTGAAAAATCCCTTCTTTTTGGGACCACCCTCATTTTTAATAGATTTCACCACCAGGGGTGCAAATGAGACATTCTCTATTAGATGCAATGGTTTTCCGTATTGGGACCATGACTTATGTCATCACTTGTTTACACCTCCTCATATGGAAGGTACTTTTCCTTGTTGATGTCTCAAGAAGGGAAGAAAAACACGAACACACACACACACACACACACACACACATGTACGTGTTACCTTCTTGAGACCTCTGAAAAATGCCGACCTCTTTAGGACCACCCTTTCTAGATATATAAAGATTTGTATGTACAACATTAATAATATATACATACTATGCAAATATAAGAAGGCTTGTTGTGAATAATTAGTTGGAATTTCACAAGAAAAAGGTCACAATTTCACAAGAAAAACTTAGAATTTTGGCATTATTATAATAAGTTGTAATTTTACTCAACGCAAGTCAAAATGTTACCACAAAAACTGAAGATTTGTGCAATATTATGATAAAAGTTGGAATTTTACTCAACAGTCACAATTTTTACAAGAAAAGCTTAAAATTTGGGCAATTTTATGAAAAGAGTCGTAATTTTACTTAACAAAAGTCACAAGAAAACGTTAAAATGTTGGCAACATTATAATAATAATCGGAATTTTACTCGGCAAAATGATGACAAAAGTCATCATTTTACTCAAAAGATGTCACTGTTTCACAAGAACAACAAAAACATTGGCAATATTGTGATGAAAGTCAGAATTTTATATGACAAATTTGGCATTAAAAAGTAAAAATTTTACATTAAAAAAGTCATTATTTTACATTAAAAAAGTCATAATTTTACGAGAAAATATTGCAATATTACAGAAACAGAAAGAATATGAGAAACACTTTTTTTTTTTTTTTTTGGTAATTGTTTTTTAATCTTCATTATTTACTTCAAGTTATTGCAGTATGTCTCTTTATACATATTTATTTAATTTTTTTAATTAATTTTGTCCAAATCGGGCACACTTTAAATTTTTACTCACACTTGTTATTTCATATGTTGACGAGAGGGGGAGCACTTTTAAAACCGACACACAATCAATTTGAAAAATCCCTTCTTTTTGGGACCACCCTCATTTTTAATAGATTTCACCACCAGGGGTGCAAATGAGACATTCTCTATTAGATGCAATGGTTTTCCGTATTGGGACCATGACTTATGTCATCACTTGTTCACACCTCCTCATATGGAAGGTACTTTTCCTTGTTGATGTCTCAAGAAGGGAAGAAAAACACGAACACACACACACACACACACACACACACACACACACATGTACGTGTTACCTTCTTGAGACCTCTGAAAAATGCCGACCTCTTTAGGACCACCCTTTCTAGATATATAAAGATTTGTATGTACAACATTAATAATATATACATACTATGCAAATATAAGAAGGCTTGTTGTGAATAATTAGTTGGAATTTCACAAGAAAAAGGTCACAATTTCACAAGAAAAACTTAGAATTTTGGCATTATTATAATAAGTTGTAATTTTACTCAACGCAAGTCAAAATTTTACCACAAAAACTGAAGATTTGTGCAATATTACGATAAAAGTTGGAATTTTACTCAACAGTCACAATTTTTACAAGAAAAGCTTAAAATTTGGGCAATTTTATGAAAAGAGTCGTAATTTTACTCAACAAAAGTCACAAGAAAACGTTAAAATGTTGGCAACATTATAATAATAATCGGAATTTTACTCGGCAAAATGATGGCAAAAGTCATAATTTTACTCAAAAGATGTCACTGTTTCACAAGAGCAACAAAAACATTGGCAATATTGTGATGAAAGTCAGAATTTTATATGACAAATTTGGCATTAAAAAGTAAAAATTTTACATTAAAAAAGTCATAATTTTACATTTAAAAAGTCATAATTTTACGAGAAAATATTGCAATATTACAGAAACAGAACGAATATGAGAAACTGTTCCCAATTTTAATAGGAAAAAAATTGACACTTTTTTTTTTTTTTTTTGGTAATTGTTTTTTAATCTTCATTATTTACTTCAAGTTATTGCAGTATGTCTCTTTTTACATATTTATTTATTTTGTTTAATTAATTTTGTCCAAATCGGGCACACTTCAAATTTTTACTCACACTTGTTATTTCATATGTTGACGAGAGGGGGAGCACTTTTAAAACCGACACAGTCAATTTGAAAAATCCCTTCTTTTTGGGACCACCCTCATTTTTAATAGATTTCACCACCAGGGGTGCAAATGAGACATTCTCTATTAGATGCAATGGTTTTCCGTATTGGGACCATGACTTATGTCATCACTTGTTCACACCTCCTCATATGGAAGGTACTTTTCCTTGTTGATGTCTCAAGAAGGGAAGAAAAACACGAACACACACACACACACACACACACACACATGTACGTGTTACCTTCTTGAGACCTCTGAAAAATGCCGACCTCTTTAGGACCACCCTTTCTAGATATATAAAGATTTGTATGTACAACATTAATAATATATACATACTATGCAAATATAAGAAGGCTTGTTGTGAATAATTAGTTGGAATTTCACAAGAAAAAGGTCACAATTTCACAAGAAAAACTTAGAATTTTGGCATTATTATAATAAGTCGTAATTTTACTCAACGCAAGTCAAAATTTTACCACAAAAACTGAAGATTTGTGCAATATTATGATAAAAGTTGGAATTTTACTCAACAGTCACAATTTTTACAAGAAAAGCTTCAAATTTGGGCAATTTTATGAAAAGAGTCGTAATTTTACTCAACAAAAGTCACAAGAAAACGTTAAAATGTTGGCAACATTATAATAATAATCGGAATTTTACTCGGCAAAATGATGACAAAAGTCATCATTTTACTCAAAAGATGTCACTGTTTTACAAGAACAACAAAAACATTGGCAATATTGTGATGAAAGTCAGAATTTTATATGAGAAATTTTGCATTAAAAAGTAAAAATTTTACATTAAAAAAGTCATAATTTTACATTAAAAAAGTCATAATTTTACGAGAAAATATTGCAATATTACAGAAACAGAAAGAATATGAGAAACTGTTCCCAATTTTAATAGGAAAAAAATTGACACTTTTTTTCTTTTGGTAATTGTTTTTTAATCTTCATTATTTACTTCAAGTTATTGCAGTATGTCTCTTTATACATATTTATTTTATTTTTTAAATTAATTTTGTCCAAATCGGGCACACTTTAAATTTTTACTCACACTTGTTATTTCATATGTTGACGAGAGGGGGAGCACTTTTAAAACCGACACACAGTCAATTTGAAAAATCCCTTCTTTTTGGGACCACCCTCATTTTTAATAGATTTCACCACCAGGGGTGCAAATGAGACATTCTCTATTAGATGCAATGGTTTTCCGTATTGGGACCATGACTTATGTCATCACTTGTTCACACCTCCTCATATGGAAGGTACTTTTCCTTGTTGATGTCTCAAGAAGGGAAGAAAAACATGAACACACACACACACACACACACACACACACACACACACACACACACACACACACACACACACACACATGTACGTGTTACCTTCTTGAGACCTCTGAAAAATGCAGACCTCTTTAGGACCACCCTTTCTAGATATATAAAGATTTGTATGTACAACATTAATAATATATACATACTATGCAAATATAAGAAGGCATGTTGTGAATAATTAGTTGGAATTTCACAAGAAAAAGGTCACAATTTCACAAGAAAAACTTAGAATTTTGGCATTATTATAATAAGTTGTAATTTTACTCAACGCAAGTCAAAATTTTACCACAAAAACTGAAGATTTGTGCAATATTATGATAAAAGTTGGAATTTTACTCAACAGTCACAATTTTTACAAGAAAACCTTAAAATTTGGGCAATTTTATGAAAAGAGTCGTAATTTTACTCAACAAAAGTCACAAGAAAACGTTAAAATGTTGGCAACATTATAATAATAATCGGAATTTTACTCGGCAAAATGATGACAAAAGTCATAATTTTACTCAAAAGATGTCACTGTTTCACAAGAACAACAAAAACATTGGCAATATTGTGATGAAAGTCAGAATTTTATAAGACAAATTTTGCATTAAAAAGTAAAAATTTTACATTAAAAAAGTCATAATTTTACATTAAAAAAGTCATAATTTTACGAGAAAATATTGCAATATTACAGAAACAGAACGAATATGAGAAACTGTTCCCAATTTTAATAGGAAAAAAATTGACACTTTTTTTTTTTTTTTTGGTAATTGTTTTTTAATCTTCATTATTTACTTCAAGTTATTGCAGTATGTCTCTTTATACATATTTATTTAATTTTTTTAATTAATTTTGTCCAAATCGGGCACACTTCAAATTTTTACTCACACTTGTTATTTCATATGTTGACGAGAGGGGGAGCACTTTTAAAACCGATACAGTCAATTTGAAAAATCCCTTCTTTTTGGGACCACCCTCATTTTTAATAGATTTCACCACCAGGGGTGCAAATGAGACATTCTCTATTAGATGCAATGGTTTTCCGTATTGGGACCATGACTTATGTCATCACTTGTTCACACCTCCTCATATGGAAGGTACTTTTCCTTGTTGATGTCTCAAGAAGGGAAGAAAAACATGAACACACACACACACACACATGTACGTGTTACCTTCTTGAGACCTCTGAAAAATGCCGACCTCTTTAGGACCACCCTTTCTAGATATATAAAGATTTGTATGTACAACATTAATAATATATACATACTATGCAAATATAAGAAGGCTTGTTGTGAATAATTAATTGGAATTTCACAAGAAAAAGGTCACAATTTCACAAGAAAAACTTAGAATTTTGGCATTATTATAAAGTTGTAATTTTACTCAACGCAGGTCAAAATTTTACCACAAAAACTGAAGATTTGTGCAATATTACGATAAAAGTTGGAATTTTAATCAACAGTCACAATTTTTACAAGAAAACCTTAAAATTTGGGCAATTTTATGAAAAGAGTCGTAATTTTACTCAACAAAAGTCACAAGAAAACGTTAAAATTTTGGCAACATTATAATAATAATCGGAATTTTACTCGGCAAAATGATGACAAAAGTCATAATTTTACTCAAAAGATGTCACTGTTTCACAAGAACAACAAAAACATTGGCAATATTGTGATGAAAGTCAGAATTTTATATGACAAATTTGGCATTAAAAAGTAAAAATTTTACATTAAAAAAGGCATAATTTTACATTAAAAAAGTCATAATTTTACGAGAAAATATTGCAATATTACAGAAACAGAACGAATATGAGAAACTGTTCCCAATTTTAATAGGAAAAAAATTGACAATTTTTTTTTTTTTTTGGTAATTGTTTTTTAATCTTCATTATTTACTTCAAGTTATTGCAGTATGTCTCTTTTTACATATTTATTTAATTTTTTTAATTAATTTTGTCCAAATCGGGCACACTTCAAATTTTTACTCACACTTGTTATTTCATATGTTGACGAGAGGGGGAGCACTTTTAAAACCGACACAGTCAATTTGAAAAATCCCTTCTTTTTGGGACCACCCTCATTTTTAATAGATTTCACCACCAGGGGTGCAAATGAGACATTCTCTATTAGATGCAATGGTTTTCCGTATTGGGACCATGACTTATGTCATCATTTGTTCACACCTCCTCATATGGAAGGTACTTTTCCTTGTTGATGTCTCAAGAAGGGAAGAAAAACACGAACACACACACACGTACGTGTTACCTTCTTGAGACCTCTGAAAAATGCCGACCTCTTTAGGACCACCCTTTCTAGATATATAAAGATTTGTATGTACAACATTAATAATATATACATACTATGCAAATATAAGAAGGCTTGTTGTGAATAATTAGTTGGAATTTCACAAGAAAAAGGTCACAATTTCACAAGAAAAACTTAGAATTTTGGCATTATTATAATAAGTTGTAATTTTACTCAACGCAAGTCAAAATTTTACCACAAAAACTGAAGATTTGTGCAATATTATGATAAAAGTTGGAATTTTACTCAACAGTCACAATTTTTACAAGAAAAGCTTAAAATGTGGGCAATTTTATGAAAAGAGTCGTAATTTTACTCAACTAAAGTAACAAGAAAACGTTAAAATGTTGGCAACATTATAATAATAATCGGAATTTTACTCTGCAAAATGATGACAAAAGTCATAATTTTACTCAAAAGATGTCACTGTTTCACAAGAACAACAAAAACATTGGCAATATTGTGATGAAAGTCAGAATTTTATATGACAAATTTGGCATTAAAAAGTAAAAAATTTACATAAAAAAGACATAATTTTACATAAAAAAAGGCATAATTTTACATTTAAAAAACGTCATAATTTTACGAGAAAATATTGCAATATTACAGAAACAGAAAGAATATGAGAAATTGTTCCCAATTTTAATAGGAAAAAAGTCGACACATTATTTGGGGAATTTTTGGTTGGCAATCGTTTTTAAATCTTCATTATTTACTTCAAGTTATTACAGTATGTCTCTATATACAGTACATATTTAATTTTATTTTAATGAATTTTGTCCAAATCGGGCACAGTTCAAATTTTTACACACACTTGTTATTTCATATGTTGACGAGAGGGGGAGCACTTGTAAAACCGACACACAGTCAATTTGAAAAATCCCTTCTTTTTGGGACCACCCTCATTTTTAATAGATTTCACCACCAGGGGTGCAAATGAGGTTTGCCGTATTGGGACCATGATTTATGTCATCACTTATTCACCGGTCCTCATATGGAAGGTACTTTTCCTTGTTGATGTCTAAATAAGGTAAGAAAAACACGAACACACACACACAAATTCATGTATTTGTTACCATCTTGAGACCTCTGGAAAATGCTTACCTCTTCAGGACCACCCTTTCTAGATATATAAAGATTTGTATTTACAACATTAATAATATATACATACTAGGCAAATATAAGAAGGCTTGTTGTGAAAAATTAGTTGGAATTTCACAAGAAAAAGGTCACAATTTCACAAGAAAAACTTATAATTTTGGCATTATTATAATGAAAGTCGTCATTTTACTCAACGCAAGTCAAAATTTTACAAGAAAAACTGAACATTTGTGCAATATTATGGTTAAAAGTTCAAATTTTACTCAATAACAGTCACAATTTTTAGAAGAAAAGCTTAACATTTTGGCAATTTTATGAAAAGGGTCGTAATTTTACTCGACCAAAGTCACAATTTTATAAGAAAACTTTTAAATGTTGGCAATATTATAATAATAATTGGAATTTTACTCTGCAAAATTATGACTTTTGTCATAATTTTATAAAAAATGTTTTGCTGCTTTACAATAACAAAAACATTGGCAATATTGTGATAAAAGTCAGAATCGTATATGACAAATGTCACCATTTTGCATTAAAAAAGTAATAATTTTACATAAAAAAGTAATAATTTTACATATAAAAGTAATAATTTTACGAGAAAATATTGCAATATTACAGAAACAGAAAGAATATGAGAAATTGTTCCCAATTTTAATAGGAAAAAAGTCGACATTGTGAAAAAAAGACTGCTTTTAGTGAATTTTTTATTTTTTGCTGGTAATTGGTTTTACTTCAAATTATTACTATCAATCAATGTTTATTTATATAGCCCTAAATCACAAGTGTCTCAAAGGGCTGCAGAAGCCACAACGACATCCTCGGTACAGAGCCCACATAGACAATATGTCTCTATATACAGTACACATTTATTTATTTTTTTAAATTTATTTTGGCCAAATGGGGTGCACTTCAAATTTTTACACACACTTGTTATTTCATATGTTGACCAGAGGCAGAGCACTTTTAAAACAGTCAATTTGAAAAATCCTTTCTTTTTGGGACCACCCTCATTTTGATAGATTTCACCACCAGGGGTGCAAATGAGACACTCTCTTAGATGCAATGTTATTGGGACCATGATTTATGTCATCACTTGTTCACACCTCCTCATATGGAAGCTACTTTTCCTTGTTGATGTCTCAAGAAGGGTAGAAAAACCAGAACACACACGCGCACACACACTTTCTCACATGACATGAATGGGCTGGGGAGGAAGCATCTGAAGAGTTCCATCGCACGGAGGTCAAAGGTTAGCATTTCACTGAAGATGGAAAAGTGTGTGGGCGTAAAGAGGAACAAAAAGGGTGCGTGAGCAAAAACTAGAACAAAGGGACTCTCAATCAAAAAAGATGAAATAGAGTCATATCTTTTTTGCACAAATAGAGGCAAGCATCAAGTGCTGATTCATCATGTTTGTTGGTTGAACTAACTTGAATGTTCATGTTTTCAACAGCAGGCTTAAGACCCACCTTTTTAATTTGGCTTTTACCTGATATTAATTATTTTAACTTGTATTTTATTCTTTATCTCTACTCATAGTTCTTACTATTTTACAAGTTTTATTGTTTAATGTCCTTTAATGTGTGCAGCAAGCTGTTGGAGATCTGTAGTGACCAGTGCCCTGTACTTTGCAGTGGTCTGTTGGGGCAGCAGCACCAGCAAAAAGGGACTTTAACCAGATCGACAAACTGATCCGGAAAGCCGGCCAAACTATTGGCACGCAGTTGGAGGCGTTTGTGTCAGTGAGGGACAGGAGGACACTGTCTACTTTATACCTGCATTATCCTTTCCAACCTTTGTAACTGAGCTACTGTGTGGAAACATGTCCCTTGTGGATCAATAAACTTTGTCTAAGTCTAATTCTTTATTTTCCAACGTTCCTCAGAAGGAGCCATCTGCCTCAGGGGTTATCGGCCGTGCTTGTGGGGGCGCTTTTGTGTCAGCGTCCCGTTGGCCATGGTCTGATGAGCTCCTGGTGCAGACGGCTCCTGTGATAGTGTTTACTCACATGTCTCCTCTGTACTCAGCCATGCATATTTTGTTCATATAGTTGCATACCGTATTTTTCGGAGTATAAGTCGCACCGGCCGAAAATGCATAATAAAGAAGGAAAAAAACATAAGTCGCACTGGAGTATAAGTCGCATTTTTTGGGGGAATGTATTTGGTAAAACCCAACACCAAGAATAGACATTTGAAAGGCATTTTAAAATAAATAAAGAATAGTGAACAACAGGCTGAATAAGTGTACGTTATATGAGGCATAAATAACCAACTGAGAACGTGCCTGGTATGTTAGCGTAACATATTATGGTAGGAGTAATTCAAATAACTATAACATATAGAACAGGGGTCACCAACCTTTTTGAAACCAAGAGCTACTTCTTGGGTAGTGATTAATGCGAAGGGCTACCAGTTTGATACACACTTAAATAAATTGCCAGAAATAGCCAATTTGCTCAATTTACCTTTAACTCTATGTTATTATTAATAATTAATGATATTTATCTTTGTGGAAACACTGATCATCTTAATGATTTCTCACAATAAATTTATATAGAAACCGATAAATATCAAAATGCAACACTTTATTTTTATATTTTCTCTAAGTGCACATTTTTCAAATTTAACATTTTCAAATGATCACTTCTAAGACAGTCTTGTGAAATCACAATATTCCATTTTAACTAGCTAGCCACTAACATTTTTTAACAAATCATGAATTACTTTGCACCATGTTTGTACAAATAATAACTCATATACTCATGTAAAATACAAAAGTCAACTCTCAAATTTTTTAATAAATCATGTCACACTTTGTACTGGACACCAAATCTGTTATCTGTTTCTTTGTCAGTTAGTGAAGACCAAGTCTTTAAAATATTTTCTTGGGTTTTCAAATTCTATTTGAGTTTTGTCTCTCTTAGAATTAAAAATGTCGAGCAAAGCGAGACCAGCTTGCTAGTAAATAAATACAATTTAAAAAATAGAGGCAGCTCACTGGTAAGTGCTGCTATTTGAGCTATTTTTAGAACAGGCCAGCGGGCGACTCATCTGGTCCTTACGGGCGACCTGGTGCCCGCGGGCAACGCGTTGGTGACCCCTGATACAGAACATGCTATACGTTTACAAAACAATCCGTCACTCCTAATCGCTAAATCCCATGAAATCTTATACGTCTAGTCTCTTACGTGAATGAGCTAAATAATATTATTTGATGTTTTACTGTAATGTGTTAATAATTTCACACATAAGTCGCTCCTGAGTATAAGTCGCACCGGCCAAACTATGAAAAAAACTGCGACTTATAGTACGGAAAATACGGTATGGCAAAAATATTAATGATGATAATTTTGATTGATATTGTAATCACGATTAATAATACGATTATATACAGAAGTATTTATTTTACCACCAAAACTCAACTTTAAATATAGTTTAAAATAACGGATATAAATTAGTAACGAATATTCCACAACAAGTAAAATAATAACATTAATAACAATTAATTTAAATAACAATAGCAATATAAAAACCAAACAATTCAGTTTTTCCTTTTTAATTGTTTTTAAATTTGTTTTGTTTTTTACATGTTACACTTATTTTACCACCATAGAGTATGTGCCCCGTGATTGACTGGTAAGCAGCTGGGATAGGCTCCTGCTTCCCTGTGTGTGTCGAAGCAGTAGAGAATGGAGAATGAATAATCCGCACCCTTTATGGCACTGAAATACAATAAACCCACGGTACGTATTTTTAGTAAGACATCATCACAGATGCTTCACATGTTTCAAACATATGTCAGACATCAAAAAAACAAACTGGAACACTAGTTTGCATACATGGAAACCAGCCAAGCCAGAGATGTGTCATCCAAATCGGAGTAAAAAAAAGCCCAGCTATGCATTTGTGTCCTCTGTAAGGGACAAGTGTTAAACAGCCAAAGTATTAGAGAATTAAAGCTGTTTAAAGACATCCTTGGCCTCTCAGTGATTTGTTGGGGTTATTACAATTAAATTGAAAATATATAATACCTAAACGGTTGCCATGTCAACCAGCATGTTATATGGTATTATGAGATAGACATGATTAAATTGACCCAAGAATTGTGTTTCAACGGTAGAAATTAGAGTAGGCCTGGGTAGGGATGATGTTTGATAAGAAATGATTGAGTTCGAGCCCATTATCGAATCTTCTTATCGAACCGATTCCTTATCGATTCTCTTATGGAGTCCAGATAGGTTGTTGTATATGGAAAAAAACACAATATTTGGTTTAACAAATCACTTCACATTCTCTACTGCTCGCTACCATAGTATTACCATATCTGAGTTATTGTGCAGAAATGTGGGTAAATAACTACAAATGTGCGCTACATTCGTTAACCGTGTTACAAAAAAGATCAATTAGACCAGGGGTCACCAACCTTTTTGAACCAAGAGCTACTTCTTGGGTACTGATTAATGCGAAGGGCTACCAGTTTGATACACACTTAAATAAATTGCCAGAAATAGCCAATTTGCTCAATTTACCTTTAACTCTATGTTATTATTAATAATTAATGATATTTACACTTAATTGAATGGTTTAAAAGAGGAGAAAACACGAAAAAAATGACAATTCAATTTTGAAACATAGTTTATCTTCAATTTCGACTCTTTAAAATTCAAAATTCAACCGAAAAAAAGAAGAGAAAAACTAGCTAATTCGAATGTTTTTGAAAAAATTTAAAAAAGAATTTATGGAACATCATTAGTAATTTTTCCTGATTAAGATTAATTTTAGAATTTTGATGACATGTTTTAAATAGGTTAAAATCCAATCTGCACTTTGTTAGAATATATAACAAATTGGACCAAGCTATATTTCTAACAAAGACAAATTATTATTTCTTCCAGAAAAATTCAAAAGACCTTGAAATAAGATTTAAATTTGATTCTACAGATTTTCTAGATTTGCCAGAATAATTTTTTTGAATTTTAATCATAATAAGTTTGAAGAAATATTTCACAAATATTCTTCGTCGAAAAAACAGAAGCTAAAATGAAGAATTAAATTAAAATGTATTTATTATTCTTTACAATGAAAAAAATAAATTTACTTGAACATTGATTTAAATTGTCAAGGAAAGAAGAGGAAGGAATTTAAAAGGTAAAAAGGTATGTGTTTAAAAATCCTAAAATCATTTTTAAGGTTGTATTTTTTCTCTAAAATTGTCTTTCTGAAAGTTATAAGAAGCAAAGTAAAAAAATTAATGAAATTATTTAAACAAGTGAAGACCAAGTCTTTAAAATATTTTCTTGGATTTTCAAATTCTATTTGAGTTTTGTCTCTCTTAGAATTAAAATGTCGGGCAAAGCGAGACCAGTTTGCTAGTAAATAAATAAAATTTTAAAAATAGAGGCAGCTCACTGGTAAGTGCTGCTATTTGAGCTATTTTTAGAACAGGCCAGCGGGCTACTCATCTGGTCCTTACGGGCTACCTGGTGCCCGCGGGCACCACGTTGGTGACCCCTGAATTAGAGTGATACATAATGTTGGATATATAACGAACATACAGACACTTTATTTATTGAGTCAAAAATATTAAAGTTCGATGATTTGGTAAAATTGCAAACAGCTAAAATGATGTGGAATGAAATGATGGAATGGATTAAGTAAAGAAGTTAAACATTGTACTGATATGATCCAGTTTAAGAGGTTGTTCAAATGAATAGTGCTTACAAAGTACAAAGAAGAAGAATTATGAGAAATACTTTCAACCTTATTGAAAATAAGATATTCTTCATCTCAGTATATTAATAAGGACTGAATTAATTACATATTACAAGACTGATGTATATACTAATTCACAGATATTTTATTATAAAAAGGTCAGTAAATGATGTATATATTTGTCGGATTATGTTTTGTTTAGTTATGTTCTGTTAGTTTTGGACTTCCTTAGTTGTTTTGTGCACTTCGGGGGTTTGTTTTAGTCACCATGGTTACTTATGATTTTCACCTGCCTTGTACGCGCACCTGTTGCTCATCAGAGACTCTATTTAAGCCTGCCTTTTCAGCTCACTCGTCGTGGCTTCATTGTTTGCATTTGCAACAGTTACGTTGGCATTCTGGTTTTCGAGCTCATGAGTCCTGTGCTAAAGCTACCTTAGCTTCTAGTATTCCTGTGCTATGTAAGTTTTTGCTTTAGATTCTCACGCTTTCCTTTTGTTCTGTTCCTGTCTGTTGTAATATGTATGATTTATGAGAAATAAATCATCTCCTACTTGCACGCTTTCGTCCGGAGCCGTCAGTTTTGCGTCCCGGGAACGAACCGTAGCACGCTGCACCCCACCGTGACAAATGACTGAGCTACGTTACGTAATTTCTTGTGATGTCTCATGAGGCATTTCTTGTCGGGACGGGATTCGTTCCCAGGGATTCGAATAAAGAACCAGGCCCGGCCCTAACCAATCTGGCGCCCTAGGCAAGATTTTAGGTGGCGCCCCCCCACATCGGCAGTGAAGTGTATATACTCACAAAAAACCGAATAGCTTTGTCTTTGACCTTTTTTTTTACTTAAATAAAGCAAATTAACAATCAGAATAGTTAACAAGATAAAAAAAAATATGAATAAATAAATGAATACAAAAAATAAAAAATGAATATCTAACAATCAATTTATTGTCATCATTACAGTGAAATGCTGAATAGCAGAATGCAAAGTAACAGTATAATATATTATATGAGAATGTTATGTTATGATTATCTTTAACCGAATCACAGCAGTGCTCAAATTAAAAAACAGCATTCCCTCTCATGTGATATTGCTTAATTAACATTAATGATGTGCACTTTAACAACAAGGCTTACAACTATACTTAATATATAAAGGGGTGGAAAAGTGACTATTACCTGCAGGGCAAAGGCGTGAACAGGGGGGAGCTCCACAAACCACGTTAAACCCAGATTCCGATCTAACAAAGGTCTTAACTCATTCTCCTTCTATGCCACATCAATATGGAATGCACTCCCAACAGGTGTAAAAGAAAGTGCATCTCTATCCTCCTTCAAAACCGCACTAAAAGAACACCTCCAGGCAACTACAACCTTTGACTAACACCCTCCCCCCACCACATCCCACCTCCCCGGATTGTAAATAATCAAATGTAGATACTTGTTCTTATGCTTTCTGAGCTCACTATGTTCACTGCTCGCTGTACATATCCTACCAAGTCAGACCTACACTGTTACAATGTCCACTTCTCTGATGATGCAATTGTTGATTACTGAAGTGCTGATATAAGTTGAAAAACTTATTCGGGTGCTACCATTTAGTGGTCAATTGTACGGAATATGTACTGTACTGTGCCATCTACTAATAAAAGTTTCAATCAATGCTCTCTACCAGGCCCCTCCTCTCTATTGTGTCGATGCATGGAGCCTCCAGTGTTATGCCTTCTTGTTTCATAATCTCCCGCCTGCTCTTGATGTCTATAAAATACATATTTTATATGGATTGATGGATGACCCCTTTAGTAAAAAGTTGATTTAACGCCAATTACTAACATTTTTGCCTGTACTCTCTAAAATCTTCACACATTTGCTCTGTTTTTTTTTTTTTGTATTTGCAACATGATTTGCATTAGTCTTCTTCATAGGTATGCTTTAATTTGTATGTATAAAGGGGATTTAAGTCAAAAAAATAAATCAAATCCACACTTTGGACTTACCGAGTGGAAGGAAACATACAGTACAGTGTGTACTATATCACACATTATTTTTATACCAAGAACTTATTTGTAGATGCATTTAAAAATCATATTTATTAAATTTTTTAGGCCTCAAAAGTTTAAAAAAATGTGCACATTTCAATGACCAATTTTGGTCTTTTTAGTAGGACCCCGTTTACTACAAACATTAAGTATGACAAATGAGGTGGCGAAATGTCCAAGGTGTACCCCAACCTTCCGCCCGAATGCAGCTGTGATAGGCTCCAGCACCCCCCGCGACCCCAAAAGGGACAAGCGGTAGAAAATGGATGGATGTTTCTTAAGAAAGCGCCATCGCCAACTACCGGCCTGGCATGCGTATGACAACAGTATCCGCCATTTTTGCAGGTGTGAATTATTTTTTAACATGTGCACACTTTTCCTAAAACATACAATACGTACAGAAAAAAACGGTCCCTGTTTTTATTGGATTGTTGCATTCCAAATTAATCCACAGGCCCTAAAGAGCACAGCTTGTTGACACTTTAAAAGCACAGCAAGAGAGCCAAAGAGCCTTTTTCTCTCTGCACTGTCAAGACAAATGTGTTTGAAGTGAGATGAATGGGACAAGAAACATAAACAATCCTTATCTCTCCGTCCAGGACCCCCACTGTGACCTCTTCCTGTATTCAGCTGTTTGCTGCTCGGCTCGGCCCCACCTACCTCGTGAGCAGCGCACATTGTCCGCTCGATAAATAACACCGAGGATCGACAAACTCGCACAAAGCGCCGATTGTATGAATAGGAACGTGCTCTTTGTCTATGCATGCAGATAAATGTAGGAGTGAACCATCTTACTTTTTTACATCCTCTTGAAGCCCCTTCTACACTAGGCTAGGCTAAGGTTATCCAGGGTAAATCCCACCTAACCTTATCCTTGTCCACACACACACACACAATGGTCATTTAAGACCCCCGCCCACCTCCGTCCGCCGGTGCAACGCGACCTAGTACGCATGCGCGGAAAATACGCACGTCATAGTCACCTCCAGTGTTGCTTTGTGTGCAAGTTCTTAAATTTAACTTATCTGAACTAGGGGTGTAACGGTACTTGCATTTGTATTGAACCGTTTTGGTAAGGGGGTTTCGGTTCGGTTCGGAGGTGTACCGAACGAGTACACATGCTAGCAGCGACCGGGCTAGGACAACATGTAAAAGCCAGAGCTGGAAGACCCTCCTGCCTCGTTAAGATCTCCCGTTTGGGAACACTTTGGCTGCGCGATACAACAATGGAGGACGGAGGTTTGCAGACATTGTTCAGCAGCTGCTTCTGACGACACGTCAAACATGTGTTGCACCTTTCCTGCTTCCGGCTCCCAGACCGTAGTCGAGGAGCGCAGGGGAGACTCTCCTCCAGGGCCGATGTATTCTCGGGGGCAACACCCTTCACTCTACCCGGCAGTGGGTCTCCACAGCTCCGGGCTCCAGGGTAAATGACGAGTCCGGCGATTAGTTGCAAATCGTGGCTTTATTGAGGTCTTGCACACAGCCAATCCAACAAAACACTAGCCACTCCCCGCACTCAGGTTACCGCTCCCTCACCTCGCTCGCCCACACACTCACCTCACATATTAAAGGGCCACACACACACACTCTTACGCTACTCTCATAACACATGCTAACCCATTTGAAGCGTCACCACCGCATTCAAGCAGCCTCTCCTCGGCGAGTCAGGCAGGGCTAAAGCAATAACAAATGTTTTTATAGCAGCAGATTTAAGTCCATATTGCATTAAAAACTCGATTTTTACCCACTTCTATGGTGGAAGAACAATAAGCCCATATATCCTCTTACTGCCAAGTTAGCCAGGCTGGGGGGGAGAAAGAAAAGTTAATCCATACTTGCCAACCCTCCCGTTTTTACCGGGAGACTCCCGGTATTCAGCGCCTCTCCCGATAACCTCCCAGCAGAAATTTTCTCCCGACAAACTCCCGGTATTCAGCCGGAGCTGGAGGCCACGCCCCCTCCAGCTCAATGCGGACCCGTTCTCACGTCCGCTTTCCCACAATATAAACAGCTTGCCTGCCCAATGACGTCATAACTGTAGAATGATCGAGGGCGAGTTCTTGGTTTCTTATGTGGGTTTATTGTTAGGCAGTTTCATTAACGTCCTCCCAGCGCGGTAACAACACACAACAACAGCAGTCACGTTTAGTCTACCGTAAAGCAGTTCGTCTGCCGTAAACAGCAATGTTGTGACACTCTTAAACAGGACAATACTGCCATCTACTGGATAGCCTCCGGAACACTGAAATTCAAGTATTTCTTTTATTTATATGTATAATAAAATAAATATATATATAGCTAGAATTCACTGAAAGTCAAGTATTTCATATATATATATATATATATATATATATATATATATATATATATATATATATATATATATATATGTATGAAATACTTGAGTTGGTGAATTCTAGCTTAAATATATTCCCCTCTTAACCACACCCCCACCCACCTCCCGGTATCGGAGGTCTCAAGGTTGGCAAGTATGAGTTAATCTGAGGCTGAGTTGACTTGAAACTGTTTAATGTTGCACTTTTTATATTTAGAATAAAAGTTTGGTTTTTTTATTTAATCTGAGCAACAACTTGAGGCAGTTTAATGTTGATTAACGTGGACCCCGACTTAAACAAGTTGAAGAACTTATTGGGGTGTTACCATTTAGTGGTCAATTGTACGGAATATGTACTGTACTGTGCAATCTACTAATAAAAGTCTCAATCAATCAATCAAAAAAAGCACTTTATATGTAGAAAGGTTGTGTTAAGAAACCATTCTGAGCCTTATCTTATTTAGTTTTTATTTTATATATGTTGACCACATTAACCCTGGCAATGGACCCTGTGTGTTTATGTATGTTATGCCATTGTTTACAAATTTGGTAAATAAATAACCAAAAAATGTATATTTTGTTGTTTTCTTACTGTACCGAAAACGAACCGAACCGTGCCCTCTAAACCGAGGTACGTACCGAACCGAAATGTTTGTGTACCATTACACCCCTAATCTGAACAATATCCAGTGTTGTGGTATTTCAATTAACTGGAATCCAGCGTGCTGTGGCGCCTTATTGTAGTGAATCACACCTGAGACATCATAAATTAATTAAGTACACAATGCGACAAAGAACATTTTACAACAATCAATCTAGGGATCTAGTGTAGGGGTTAGTGTAGACATAGCCTGAGATAGTCGCATCGAGCATGGCGGCTCCAAGTTGGCAGTGACATCGTCAATGAGTGTTATGATATTCAAACGATAATCCACATTTAATACTATTGCCGATTGGAGGCCCATTGCACACATCTCCCACACTTGTCCACACACAAAGTGGAATGTTGTCGTTACATATTACACAAGGAAAGATCCATACAGTAAATCAGTGCAGCCGAGCATATCACCAAATACGGTCTGTCAGATATCCGCTGTTTGCATGTTAAACAAAATCCATTTTCTTGTTTGCTTAATGATTGTTGACATAAAACTATGAGGAAGTGAACTGTCAGAGGAAGTGCAAGTAAAGACCTGCTAATACGTGCAACCACCGACTGGGAGCTTCACTGTTTTTGTTCACAGTACGTGCATTTTGGACAGGGCCAAATTTGGCCTTAAAAATGGTTCACATGTTTATACTTTATTTCTCTTTAGGCTGACTGATATATATATTTTTTCTGATAGGCTCAAGCTCCCCTAACCCAAGACCCTGAGAGGAACAAGCGGTAGAAAATGGATGAATGGATGCGTGCCCTGATACCATGTTGCTCAGAAGAACACTATGATTAGAGGTGGTAAGAAACGGCTGGCATTACCACTGGTGGATTGAACCTTTCTACTTTTTTTGCATGGGGGTTGGATAGTCAGGGACTCTTAATTTGTTTTAAATAACTTTATTAATCAAGTTTAATGGCTAAATGTATTTTGTATAACTAATATATTTAGTTATAACACACACACACACACACACACACACACACACACACACACACACACACACACACAAGCAGTGCATTAAACGAGCTGTTTGGAACTTTCTCATAGTTAACATTTCGTCTTAAGGACAAGGTTTTTTCACGCCCCCCAAAGTGAATGTTTCTATATCTGTATTTGTCAAGATGTGTCAAGATAAACACTAATACGCTGTTGCCTCTCAGCATTATCCTTTCCATCCTTTGTAACTGAGCTACTGTGTGGAACAATTTCCCTTGTGGATCAATAAAGTTTGTCTAAGTCTAAGTTGTCATTTTAGTTTCCAGGTGATTTGGTCCGTTTCCAGTTTTTCTTGTTTTCTGTTTAATTAACTTTCTAACTAATCAATCAATCAATCAATCAATCAAAGTTCCTTTGTATAGCCGTTAATCACAGTTGCCTCAAAGGACTGCACAAACCACAATGCATTATGCATGGTAATGTGAGGGTCCAGTCCACTGGGGGCAAGCAGAGGGTCATAGGAGGTCTCCATCCAGGTCATAGAGGAGTGGTCCACACTGGGTCAAGACTTAGGCCCCTTCTACACTAAGCTTATCCAGGGTGAATCCCACCTAACCTTATCCTTGTCCACACACACACACACACACAACGGTCGTTTAAGACCCCCTCCGTCCATCGGCGCAACGCGTCCTAGTACGCATACGCGGAAAATGCGCAGTGTTGCTTTGTGTGCAAGTTCTTAAATGTAACTTATCTGAACAATATCCAGTGTTGTGGTATTTCAATTAACTGGAATCCAGTGTGCTGTGGGGCCCTATTGTAGTGAATCACACCTGAGCCATCATAAATTAATCAAATCTTTATTAGACACGTAAACAATGTGATAAAGAACATTAATCGATCTAGGGATCTAGATATCTGGTCAGGACACTCACTCTTTTGCCTTCACCTTCATTGTCCATTCGTTTCTGGTGACTTTACCCGTGGTTCTTAACCTGGGTTCGATCGAACCCTATGGGTTCGGTGAGTCGGCCTCAGGGGTGGAGCCTCCGCCGCGGAGGTCAAGACACATCCGACTCATCTTGTAAATAAAAACTTCTCCCTATCGGCGTACTATGGAAACCCAAAATGATGTTCCATCAGATTTGCAGGTGTGTAATTTGTTGTGAGTTCATGCACTGTTGGTTTTGTTCTTTGAACAAGGTGATGTTCATGCACAGTTAATTTTGTGCACCAGTAAAAAAAACATAACTTCGTCGTGAATTAGAAAAAAAACTAACATTTTATTTATCACTAAAGAAGGGTTTGGTGAATGCGCATATGAAACTGATGGGGTTCGGTACCTCCAACAAGGTTAAGAACCACTGCTTTATACACTCTGGTACTAGACGTTGAGTCCGCGACATACATGGCGGACAATAACTGATACGGTCTGCTTTGCCAGTCCAAAAGCATTCGCCCTTTTCCGTAGTCTTCAGGTAATACAAAGCACACGCTACCTTTTTTTTCCCATTACATCCACGGGAGCCCGCATTCTTGTTGTCTCTCCTTCGACAAATGGACAAAGTTTTTGGGTAAGTAGAATCACAGCTGACCTGGACATTGGAAAGTTCTCTTGCCGTCTGAGAAGTGTTGTATCCCAAATAGCTGCAATCGCTTTCTCTTAAAGGCCTACTGAAAGCCACTACTACCGACCACGCAGTCTGATAGTTTATATATCAATGATGAAATCTTAACATTGCAATACATGCTAATACGGCCGGGTTAACTTATAAAGTGACATTTAAAACTTCCCGGGAAATATCCGTCTGAAACATCGCGGTATGATGACGTATGCGCGTGACGAAGTCCGAGTAACGGAAGTTATGGTACCCTGTAGAATCCTATACAAAAAGCTCTGCTTTCATTTCATAATTCCACAGTATTCTGGACATCTTTTGCAATTTTTTTAATGAACAATGAAGGCTGCAAAGAAGACAGTTGTAGGTGGGATCAGTGTATTAGCAGCGGACTACAGCAACACAACCAGGAGGACTTTGTTGGAGCGCTAGCCGCGCTAGCCGCCGACCTCACCTTGACTTCCTACGTCTCCGGGCCGCCAAACGCATCGGGTGAAGTCCTTCGTCCTTCTGCCGATCGCTGGAACGCAGGTGAGCAGGGTGTTGATGAGCAAATGAGGGCTGGCTGGCGTAGGTGGAGAGCTAATGTTTTTAGCATAGCTCTGTGCAGTCCAGTTGCTAAGTTAGCTTCAATGGCGTCGTTAGCACAGCATTGTTAACCTTCGCCAGCCTGGAAAGCATTAACCGTGTATTTACATGTCCACGGTTTAATAGTATTGTTGATTTTCTATCTATCCTTCCAGTCAGGGGTTTATTTCTTTTGTTTCTATATGCAGTTAAAGCAAGATGCTATCACGTTAGCTCGTCGCTAAAGCATTTCGCCGATGTATTGTCGTGGAGATAAAAGGCACTGAATGTCCATTTCGTGTTCTCGACTCTCATTTTCAAGAGGATATAGTATCCGAGGTGGTTTAAAATACAAATCTGTGATCTACAATAGAAAAAGGAGAGTGTGGAATCCAATGAGCCAGCTTGTACCTAAATTACGGTCAGAGCGAAAAAAGATACGTCCATCGCTGCCTCTCAAGTCCTTCACTGTAACGTTCCTCATCTACGAATCTTTCATCCTCGCTCAAATTAATGGGGTAATCATCACTTTCTCGGTCCGAATCTCTCTCGCTCCATTGTAAACAACGGGGAATTGTGAGGAATACTAGCTCCTGTGACGTCACGCTACTTCCGGTACAGGCAAGGCTTTTTTTTATCAGCGAGCAAAAGTTGCGAACTTTATCGTCGATTTTCTCTACTAAATCCTTTTAGCAAAAATATGGCAATATCGCGAAATGATCAAGTATGACACATAGAATGGATCTGCTATTCCCGTTTAAATTTTAAAAAATCATTTCAGTAGGCCTTTAAGGTATTCATGTGTGATTTCCACAAGCGTCTGTACAGACGGAAGGAGAAACACGGGCATGTCTGGATGACTCGCCTCCATATTTCCAGTGGTTAGCTCAGAGTTACGAAACCGCTTTATTATGAAGCTGGTTGTGGCGCGTTCTTTCGGACGTCACTTCCTGTGTGGGGCGCGGTCTTTCTGGCGTCACTTCCTCTCCGAACTCAGTTTGTAAACGATCAATGAGTCCATACAAAGCTAAGAGCCGGAGATTCAAGAAATACACGGCGCACTTACCCGTGTAAAAAATGATCCAAGGAGGGGAACCTTAAACGATGGTTTAGTGTGGGCGAAACGGGGCTTAGGCTAAGTAATTATTAGTTTAATGAGGTATCTGTTTTAATGTAGACAGGGTCTTAGAACAGATAGCACTTCCTCCAGATTGGTATCTGTTTTAGGATTATCCATGTCCATCTGGTTACCTCTCTTTGTAGGAGAGGGGGGGAAAAAAAGAGAAGTGGCATGTCAACTGGTATAAAACAGAGTCTATTTAAAAGCCAGCTCATATAAAGAAGTTTTAAGATATGACTTAAAATGCTTCTACCGAGGTAGCATCTCTCACTGTTACCGGTAGGCATACTTGCCAACCCTCCCGATTTTCCCGGGAGACTCCCGAATTTCAATGCCCCTCCCGAAAATCTACCGGGGCAACCATTCCCCGATTTCCACCCGGACAACAATATTGGGGGCGTAAGGCACTGCCTTTATCGTCCTCTACAACCTGTGTCACGTCCGCTTTTCCTCCGTACAAACAACGTGTACACACACACACACACAAGTGAATGCATGCATACTTGGTCAACAGCCATACAGCTCACACTGAGGGTTGCCATATAAACAACTTAGAAATATGCGCCACACTGTGAACCCACACCAAACAAGAATGACAAACACATTTCGGGAGAACATCCGCACCGTAACACAACATAAACACAACAGAACAAATACCCAGAAACCCTTGGAGCACTAACTCTTCCGGGACACTACAATATACACCCCCGCTACCACCAAACCCCATTTTGTACCAACTGTAATCTATTAATACTAGACATAGGGAGACCCCAAAATCATATGTTACAGTAATCGAGAATTTTAGCGCCATTACGGCGGTGAAAGAATGTAATGTAGCATTATTTCCTGGAATGTAATGTAATGTTCAGACATGAACACAGCAAACAAGAGTCCAGTGTTGACGTGTGCATTGTGTGAAAAGCAAAGTGGAGAATGGCCACCTATCTGTGAGATGTTGAGGACTATGACCCAGGAGTCTGACGAAGAGCAATGTGTGTGTGTGGAAACCGCAGTTGACGTCCCTGCCGACTCAAAACAAACTTCCTGCCAGCCGTGGCCCCTCAGTGCTTTGTTTACATTAGGAGTCATTCCAGACAGCACATGCACGCCCCGAGAAAACACAGCATGTGCACCTCACCGTGCACACAAAAAAGATATGTCACCGTTTGTGCCCATCAGGGGGTTGCTGTGACCATTCAATTTGCATATTAGGCCATGACGCATGTGCATACAATATCTATCATGTTGAGAACCAGCATCCTCTGCGGTGGACATTTGTATTTTTGCATAACAGGGAAATGTGCTCTTTGAGAAGAGTGATTGTTAAATAATTGCATCTAAGTTATCACACAACTTTGTGTTTCAATGAGTTCCCGGCGAGAAGACAAGGGCTGTCTTTGAACCTACCAAGAAGAGGCCTTGTAAAACTCCACTGTGTAGGATGGGAAGCAACATGAAGGTGTTCGGTTTCTTTTATGTATTGTAATCCACAGAAAGATGTTGTCTTGACCCAAGAACTACAAAGCGTAGAGGAAACAGGGCCTGACTCCCCTCCAGGGACCTTTTCTTTGAACTCTTTTACAACCTTTTCTTTGAACGGTTCTGTAACCAAAGGCGATGACTGTTTACGACCCCCGTCCCTTAGAAACAGCTGTTGCCATGTAATCAGGGAAAGTCCAATCTTTCGTCAGGAGCGTGGTGGAACTGTACAAAGAGTACAGTCCAGACGTTTTCTCCCCAATTGAGAAAATTGATGAAAATGATTCCTTGCTTCTTGTCTTGTTTAATATATGTCATCAGTGTTTGAACCTGACAGTGATGCACCGAGTAGTAACAACAAGCTACATTCACAGACAGTACCATTAGAATGTGTTCATTAAAAGGTAAACCTATTTGTGGATGTCTGAATGTAATTGTGGCAGGACAACACAAATACAAGAATGTATGGGTAGTGCTGCATTATGAAGGACAGCAAGAAGCACTTTTCTTTGTTTATACACATGCATTTTTGCACTATCCTCTGTGGGATAAATAATAGTGTTGACCCCATACCAATATTTTGGTACTGGTACCAAAATTATTTCGATACTTTTCGGTACTTTTCCAAATAAAGTGGACCACAAAAAATTGCATTATTGGCTTTATTTTAACAAAAAATCTTAGCGTACATTAAACATATGTTTCTTATTGCAAGTTTGTCCTTAAATAAAATAGTGAACATACAAGACAACTTGTCTTTTAGTAGTAAGTAAACAAACAAAGGCTCCTAATTAGTCTGCTGTAACATATGCAGTAACATATTGTGTCATTTATCATTCTATTATTTTGTCAATATTATTAAAGACAAGTGGTAGAAAATTAATTATTAATCTACTTGTTCATTTACTGTTAATATCTGCTTACTTTCTCTTTTAACATGTTCTATCTACACTTCTGTTAAAATGTAATAATCACTTATTCTTCTGTTGTTTGATACTTTACATTAGTTTTGGAGGATACCACAAATTTGGGCATCAATCCGATACCAAGTAGTTACAGGATCATACATTGGTCATATTCAAAGTCCTCATGTGTCCAGGGACATATTTCCTGAGTTTACAAACATAATATACATTTTACAAAAACGAAAGATGTTGTGAAGCCAAACAATATCGATGTAATCATAGTAGTATCGACTAAATACGCTCCTGTACTTAGTATCATTACAGTGGATGTAGGTGTAGATCCACCAATGGCATTTGTTTACATTTTGACGGTGTGTAGTGAAGCATGTTTAGCTATTCCTCGTCCTGCAGTGATGATACTTGTAAGAAACGTACTTTATTTGTCGCCATGGAGGCGAGGATTAGTGATTTAGAAGTAGCTAAAACACTGCCGACTGCGTATTTCCCGAGTTTATAAACATAATATACATTTTTTTTAAACGAAAGAAGATGTGATGCCAAAAAATAGATGCAATCATAGTAGTATCGACTAGATACGCTACTGCACTGCAAAAAGTCAGTGTTCAAAAACAAGAAAAAAAAATACTACTAAGCAAAATTATCTGCCAATAGAACAAGAAAATTTGGCTTGTCAAGACTTTCCAAAACAAGTAAAATTAGCTAACCTCAATGAACCCAAAAATACCTTAAAATAAGTATATTCTCACTTATAACAACTGTACTACTATATGAGTACGTATTTTCTATTGTTTCATTGAAAATAAAACAGCAAAGTCCATTTGGCTGTCATCTGTTTTAATTATGAGACACAATTGTGTCAAAGTCATGATTTTTTTTTTCACGCTTAAAATAAGAACTTTAAAAAAGTAGTTTCATACTTGTGAGTGTTGATGACACAGCTTTGCAACAGTTGATATTCTAGTTTCAAGCATGTTTTACTCAATATAGGTCATCAAATCTCAGCAACAAGCTGTAATATCTTACTGAGATCATTTAGGACCAAAACCCTTAAAACAAGTAAAACACTCTAACATAAAATCTGCTTAGTGAGAAGAATGATCTTATCAGACAAAAAATAAGCAAATATCACCCTTATTTGAGATATTTAATCTTACTTATATTTCAGTTTATGCAGTGTGTACATGGACCGGTACTTTTCAGAGGCGGTATAGAACCGAATATAATAATTTCTTACTTCAAGCATGAAAAAAAAAATCATGATGCCGAGCGCATATCATTATGTCAAGATAATGGCACTAGCATTTACTTAATTTAAGAATATTTTTCAACATATTGAGCAAAAAGGTATTTTTTTTCTACCAAGAAAAGTGCACTTGTTATTAGTGAGAATATACTTATTTTAAGGTATTTTTGGGTTCATTGAGGTTAGCTAATTTTACTTGTTTTGGAAAGTCTTGACAAGCCGAATTTTTTTGTTCTATTGGCAGATAATTTTGCTTAGTTCAAATAAAATACCCCTTAAACTGGGTATAACACATGGCACACTGACAAAGCTTAACCTATTGTTACTATAACAATCTACAAGGTTAAGGTTGCTTCTCTTTCTTCCCCTCCATTTTTCTGCATTCTTTCGTATCTCAAGTTATCATTACGTATATGTATTGTTGCATTTGAACAATTGTATTGTTGATAATAAAGGTAAAGTACTGGTATTGTTTATTATCAATAGCACTATTTCTATTGGTATTCATATTGCTCCATTTTTAGTGTAATAATGCTCATTGTCATTTCTGTATTTTTTTTTTTTAATTTTCGCTAACTGCTTATTTGCTATTACTTTTACCATCATATTTGTACATGTCGTATTTGCTGATGTTGCTCTGTTGTTGTTGTTGTTGTGTTTGCTGTTGTTGTTTTTGTCTCTCTGTCTAATCCCCCTCTTGTCCCCACAATTCCCCCCTCTGTCTTCCTTTTTCTCTCTTTCTATCCCCTCCTGCTCCGGCCCGGCTGCACCAAATGATAATATAAATACATTTAATAAAGTCAAAATACAAGTAAGGCAACAAGAGAAGTATCCTACACTTCTCTTTTGTAAAGTAAATCTGAACAGCCGATATGGGCATCTACATCTGCTATATGATTTGCCCGAGAAGCTGGGCAGGACATTATAAAAAATAAAAAATAATAAAATAAAATAAAAATAAAATACCCCTAATTTTTGTTTGTTTTTTTCTTGTTTTCTTGATAGACCGTACAACCCTAAAGTCTATCCTAACCGATATCTTAAAAAATACTTCACAAAGTACCTTAAATATTGACTAAACAACCCACCCAAAACACTATTTTTTTTGTTTACCTTTAACTTTGCTCTTTGTTCCATATGCCACAGCTTGTTATCTTTTTAGTTATTTAAGCACTTGTTTTTATTTTAAGTTAATCGTTTATATTGATTGTTTGCATTGCAATTCCTGGCCAATAAAGCTGATTCTGATTCTTTTGTGCCCATAAAAAAACGCTGCTTGATATTGCAGCCATTTCCATTTCCCATGTTTTCCTGCTCGTCCTTTAACGGGGAGAAAAATGCCTCGCCGGGTTCTCAGAGGACAAAAGGTTAAAGATGATGAAGCACTGAAAATGAATCATCATCAAAGAACGTCCCTCTGGAAGCCTCGCGGGACCTGAAAGTGCTCAGGAACACGATCCTGATTGCAGAAGTCTTCAGTCAATTGGCACATAATGGAGGCACGGAGGGGAAAGTGTGTTCCTCCGTATATACGATGCATTATGGAGAAGGTCAAAGGTTGGAGGAAGAGTGTATAAGCTGAAGAAACAAGCTGGGGCAAAATGTCCTCCAATAAGCACACAAGTTTGGTCCTGAGGTAGCGAGCGGCTACACAACAGATAAGCACACAATAGCACTCAAGCTAGACATACAGAATAAGTGTCCTTAATTGAAATACGACACTGGTCAATATTAGCAAGTATCAAATAATTATCGTACCATTACTATTTAAATATACAAAGTCTCCAAAGCAGGAGCGTATTGGAAAGTATCCAGTAACAAACGTGTCCGCATGATTTACCTTACTTAATTTAATCAATTATTGTGACCACTATGTTTCGCCAAAAAACTAGATAACGCTCCACTTCAAATGCATAAACCTAATTAGAGATGTCCGATAATGGCTTTTTTGCCAATATCCGATATTCCGATATTGTCCATCTCTTAATTACCGATTCCGATATCAACCGATACCGATATATACAGTCATGGAATTAACATATTATTATGCCTAATTTTGTTGTGATGCCCCGCTGGATGCATTAAACAATGGAACAAGGTTTTCCCAAAATAAATCAACTCAAGTTATGGAAAAAAATGCCAACATGGCACTGCCATATTTATTATTGAAGTCACAAAGTGCAATTTTTTTTTAACATGCCTCAAAACAGCAGCTTGGAATTTGGGACATGCTCTCCCTGAGAGAGCATGAGGAGGTTGAGGTAGGGGGTAGCGGGGGGTGTATATTTTAGCGTCCAGGAAGAGTTAGTGCTGCAATGGGTTCTGGGTATTTGTTCTGTTGTGTTTATGTTGTGTTACGGTGCGGATGTTCTCCCGAAATGTGTTTGTCATTCTTGTTTGGTGTGGGTTCACAGTGTGGCGCATATTTGTAACAGTGTTAAAGTTGTTTATACGTTCACCCTCAGTGTGACCTGTATGGCTGTTGACCAAGTATGCTTGGCATTCACTTGTGAGTGTGTAAAGCCGTAGATATCATGTGATTGGGCCGGCATGCAAAGGCAGTGCCTTTAAGGTTTATTGGCGCTCTGTACTTCTCCCTACGTCCGTGTACCACTCCGTATAGCGACGTTTTAAAAAGTCATAAATTTAACTTTTTGAAATCGATACCGATAATTTCCGATATTACATTTTAAAGCATTTATCGGCCGAAAATAACATCTCTAAACCCAATGGGTAATTTCACTGGACTAAGCCTTTTCTAACATGCCACACTACAAAATATAAATAGTATGTATGACATACAGTATGATATGATTTGTGCTTATATCATATCGGATTAATAGTTGAGAAAGGTTCATTATGTCTTCTTGTTCATATACTTTTCAAATTTTTTCCCGTCAGACAATATTATCGGTAAAATTGATGGCATTTTTTTCAGAAAAACATCAATTGGACCGAAAATATTGTGAAGTGAAGTGAAGTGAATTATATTTATATAGCGCTTTTCTCTAGTGACTTTTACATAGTGAAACCCAATATCTAAGTTACATTTAAACCAGTGTGGGTGGCACTGGGAGCAGGTGGGTAAAGTGTCTTGCCCAAGGACACAACGGCAGTGACTAGGATGGCGGAAGCGGGAATCGAACCTGGAACCCTCAAGTTGCTGGCACGGCCACTCTACCAACCGAGCTGTACCGCTGACGAGAACACAATTAAACATATATTGGACTAATGTCAGTATCGGCCAATACTCAAGGCTCCAATATCTGTATCGCACCGTACGTAAAAAATTTGTATTGGAACATCTGTATTGAAAACTAGGGATGGATCGGTCGACCAATATTATTGGATCACATCGGTATTGTTTTTTTCTCCCAACGGCATGCTGTATCAAATTGAAACCAGAGTCACAAGGAAAGCAACGCTGGCAAATAGATTCGCTTGATTAGTGATCAGAGGCGGGTGAGTCCCCTGATCACTCATCAAGAGCATGTGTGGAGAACGGTGCTCAGAAACATTGAAGTCCCTGCAATGATTAACCAAAATGAGCGTATCTAGTCGATACTACTATGATTACGTCGATATTTTCTAGCATCACAAAATCTTTTTTCGTTTTTTTAAATGTATATTATGTTTATAAACTCAGGAAATATGTCCCTGGACACATGAGGACTTTGAATATCGGATTGATCCCCAAATTTATGGTATTATCCAAAACTAATGTAAAGTATCAAACAACCGAAGAATAAGTGATTATTACATTTTGACAGAAGTGTAGATAGAACATGTTAAAAGAGAAAGTAAGCTAATATTAACAGTAAATGAACAAGTAGATTATTTTCCACCACTTGTCCTTAATAATGTTGACAAAATAATAGGTAAATAAATGACAATATGTTACTGCATACGTCAGCAGACTAATTAGGAGCCTTTGTTTGTTTACTTACTGTCATGATCTGTGGTCTGGATCATGTTTTTTGTTATTTTCGGTTTAAGACTCCATAGTTCCTGTTTGCGCTCCCTTGTTTGTTTTAGTTTCCATGACGACTGATTAGTTTCACCTGTCTCATGTGTTGGGATCACGCACCTACTCTAATCAGAGACTATTATTTAAGCCTGTTTTGCCAGTTAGTCGTCCTGGCGACATTGCTCTGTTTTGACTTTTCTTGCCATAGTTCATGCTGTTCGATTCATGCCGTGTCCAGTAAGTCTTTTTGTTTCATGTCCATAGTTCTTGCTATTTGTTTCAAGCCACAGTTTAGTGAGTTTTTTCATGTTTTTAGTTTCATGTTTCATGTCCATAGTTTATGCTAAGTCTTAGCTTTTGTTTCCTGCGTTAAGCTGTGCCTTCGCCTTGAGCACTTTTTCTAGTACTTTGAGTTTGAATAATTAAATAATGTTCCTACCTTCAAGCCTTGTCCAGTATAGTCCGATTGCATCCCGGGAGAACAATCCTCGCAGTAAGCTGCGAAAAACCCCTCGTCTTGACACTTGCTACTAAAAGACATGTTCGCTATTTTATTTAAGGACAAACTTGCAATAAGAAACATGTTTAATGTACCCTAAGATTTGTTGTTAAAATAAAGCCAATATTGACATTTTTTGTGGTCCCCTATATTTACAAAAGTACCAAAATACATTTTGGTACCGGTATCAAAATATTGGTATTGGGACAACACCAGTAAGATCTTTTAATGAGTGTTTGTGATGCTCACTAATGCACCCAAATGTATGAGGGAGCCGTTAGGGATATTATTCAGAATTACCTCATACATACACTACTGAAATGCTCTCACATAAACAACTGAAATCTTTTTCTCTCACACACCCTACTGAAACACTCTTATACACACTACTGAAATGCTCTTACATGCACTACTGAAACACTCTTATAAACACTACTGAAACACTCTTATACACACTACTGAAATGCTCTTACATGCACTACTGAAACACTCTTATAAACACTACTGAAACACTCTTATAAACACTACTGAAACACTCTTATAAACACTACTGAAACACTCTTATACACCCTACTGAAACACTTATACACACTACTGAAATGCTCTTACATAAACAACTGAAATGTTTTTCTCTCACACACCCTACTGAAACACTCTTTTACACACTACTGAAATGCTCTTACATACACTACTGAAATGTTTTTCTCACACACCCTACTGAAACACTCTTATACACACTACTGAAATGCTCTTACGTGCACTACTGAAACACTCTTATAAACACTACTGAAACACTCTTATACACACTACTGAAACACTCTTATACACCCTACTGAAACACTCGTATACACACTACTGAAATGCTCTTACATAAACAACTGAAATGTTTTTCTCTCACACACCCTACTGAAACACTCTTATACACACTACTGAAATGCTCTTACATGCACTACTGAAACACTCTTATAAACACTACTGAAACACTCTTATACACCCTACTGAAACACTCTTATACACCCTACTGAAACACTCGTATACACACTACTGAAATGCTCTTACATAAACAACTGAAATGTTTTTCTCTCACACACCCTACTGAAACACTCTTATACACACTACTGAAATGCTCTTACGTGCACTACTGAAACACTCTTATAAACACTACTGAAACACTCTTATACACACTACTGAAACACTCTTATACACACTACTGAAATGCTCTTACGTGCACTACTGAAACACTCTTATACACACTACTGAAACACTCTTATACACACTACTGAAACACTCTTATACACACTACTGAAACACTCTTATACACACTACTGAAACACTCTTACATACACTACTGAAACACTCTTATACACACTACTGAAACTCTTATATACACACTACTGAAACACTCTTATATACACACTACTGAAACACTCTTACATACACTACTGAAATACTCTTATACCCACACTACTGAAACACTCTTATAAACACTACTGAAACACTCTTACATACACTACTGAAACACTTACATACACTACTGAAACACACTTACATACACTACTGAAACACACTTACATACACTACTGAAACACACTTACATACACTACTGAAACACACTTACATACACTACTGAAACACTCTTACATACACTACTGAAACACTCTTACATACACTACTGAAACACTCTTATACACACTACTGAAACACTCTTACATACACAACTAAAACTCTTACATACACAACTGAAACAGTTACATACACAACTGAAACACTCTTATACACACTACTGAAACACTCTTACATACACTACTGAAACACTCTTACACACACTACTGAAACACTCTTATAAACACTACTGAAACACGCTTATAAACACTGCTGAAACACTCTTATAAACACTACTGAAACACTCCTATAAACACTACTGAAACACTCCTATAAACACTACTGAAACACTCTTATAAACACTACTGAACCACTCTTACATACACTACTGCACCACTCTTACATACACTACTGAAACACTCTTATAAACACTACTGAAACACTCTTACATACACTACTGAAATGCTCTCACATAAACAACTAAATTGTTTTTCTCTCACGCACACACACACACACACACACCTGGAATTATTTTTCACTAGTATGTATAAACGGATTTCACCTGTGTGTGTGTGTGTGTGTGTGTGTGCTTTTTACACGCGTGTGTGAGAGAAAAAGATTTCAGTTGTTTATGTGAGAGCATTTCAGTAGTGTATGTGAGAACATTTCAGTAGTGTGTATAAGAGAAAAACATTTCAGTTGTTTATGTGAGAGCATTTCAGTAGTGTATGTAAGAGGTAATTCTGAATAATGTCCCTAACGGCCCCTCATACAAATGTCTTTACGGTCATTTTCAGTCCGTCCTCTCTTTAGATTCCCTGCAGGATCCACAGACACACATCTGTGTCCCAGTGTTTTATGGGTAATCTGTAGCAGAGCTCCTCTCTAATTCCCAGAATGCCTGAGGATCAACATGCTGGTCTCTTTAAGGCGCACGTGACGGCCCCAAAAACACGCCTGTCTGCCACTTCCTGTCGAGGATCAAAAGGCACGGCAGAGCTCAGCCAAGGTGCCATCAGGTGTGTATCGTCCACGCTCGTCATGAGACCTGCACAAACATTCTCGCACGTGAGATTCTGGCAATGCTCGTCACCCTGGAGACGTTCAATATCGAAAACACACGAGATTTGACGACTTGTATTCTGATTTGCCTTTTGGCACAGCTGCGGTTTGGAAGACTGTGAACATTAGGCCAAACATGGGGAGGGCACCGTCAACACGGATTTAATTCTTTCTGTGTGTGCGAATATGCGTGTTAAGTTCAAGTTAAAGTACCAATGATTGTCAGGTAAAAAGCTATCTTATGCTTAAACCAAAAATAAACAAAAGGCATTGAAGGCTATCGGGATCCCCAGCAAGAACATCCAGAAGCTGCAACACATCCAGAATAGTGCTGCTAGGATCCTGATGAGTGCGGAAATATGACCACATCACACCAACTCTCAAATCCCTTCACTGGCTTCCTGTTCCACTCAGGATTGAATACAAAGTCTCCCTACTAACCCACCAGTGCCTCCATGGAAATGCCCCCCCTCTACCTCAAAGAACTACTCAGCCCCAAATCCTCCACACGACACCTTTGCTCCGGACAGGCTAACCTTCTCCAATCTCCGAGGACAAAGCTACGGAAAATGGGAGACCGGGATTTCTGCTCGGCCGCTCCCAGTCTGTGGAACGCTCTCCCTGACCACCTGAGGGCACCACAGTCTGTGGATGCTTTTTAAAAAGGCTTAAAAACCCTTCTTTTTTTTAAAAAAAAGCCTTTTTTTTTTTTAGATATATGCATACTTTTATTCTTTGGCTTTTAACACTACGTGAGTTGTGTGATCCTCTGTCCTCTGTGTTTTTTTTTAAAATACATTTTTATTTTTATTTACTGTTTTAATTGGTTTTTGTTTTTAATCATATTTTTATGTTGTTTTTATATTGGTTCTATATGTTTTTATTTTTAGTTTTTATTCAGTCATTGGTGGAGCTAAGGATAATATTTGATTATTGTTTTTAATATTGTTTTTAATGTTTTTAATATTGTTTTTAATATTTTTGTGCAGCACTTTGGAAACATTTTTGTTGTTTGAATGTGCTATATAAATAAAGTGGATTGGATTGGTTCAAGCTACTAGGCTGTTCTAGTTTTAATTTATTTTAATTTTTTATTATCTTTTTATTTTTATTTTTTTAATACACTAACACTTTGAGGTTGTTTACTCAATGTAAAGTGCTTTTTACAAATAAAATCTATTGCTATTGAAGTTTAGGGGTGGCTAAGCAAAACCCAACTAAAACTGAACTGGCTGAAAAGTAAACAAAAACAGAATGCTGGACGACAGCAAAGACTTACAGCGTGTGGAGCAGACGGCGTCCACAAAGTACATCGGTACATGACAATCAACAACAAAATAGGAGCGCAAGACAAGAACTAAAACACTACACACAGGAAAACACCAAAAAACTCCAAATAAGTCAGGGCGTGATGTGACAGGTGGTGACAGTACACCTACTTTGAGACAAGAGCTATATTGATGCATGCTTGGTTATGGTTTGAATTCATATCAAACAATTGCGAGAAAGACTTTTTACTGCCAATATCGGCTGTTAAGTTTAATTGTTTGTTTTCTGCTGGTGGTGTGCCTCTGGATTTTTTTCAATGAAAAAAATGTGCCTTGGCTCAGAAGAGGTTGAAAAACATTGATTTAGCAAACCGTCTGATGAACGGCGTTCCCACCCAGTCCTTAATTACACCATCAGAAACAAAACACACACACACACACAAATACATGTGCTGTTATGACAAAACATCTGTACTAATCCTTTAATAACCCACTTGGATACTTGATGCTTTCTGACTTTGAGTGTTTTTTAATACACTTTATTATTATTTATTTAATTCCATTAAGACACACCTCCAGGTGACTACATTCTGGCGTGTTGGTCAGTTTTAGGGGCATGTAGAGTTGGGTGTCATCAGCATAACAGTGAAAGCTAACACCGTATTTGCGTATGATGTCGCCTAGCAGCAGGGCCAAGAATCGAACCCTGTGGAACTCCGCGCTTTAACATACTCCGAGGTCACATTGTTATGGGAGACGCACTGCATCCTGTCAGTAAGATAAGAGTTAAACCAAGACAAGGCTAAGTCTGACATACCAATACATGTTTTGATACGTTCTCATAGAATGTTATGATCGATTGGTATCAAAAACAGCGCTAAGATTAAAGGCCTACTGAAATGATTTTTTTTTATTTAAACGGGAATAGCAGATCCATTCTATGTGTCATACTTGATCATTTCGCGATATTGCCATATTTTTGCTGAAAGGACTTAGTAGAGAAAATCGATGATAAAGTTCGCAACTTTTGCTTGCTGATAAAAAGAGCCTTGCCTGTACCGGAAGTAGCGTGACGTCACAGGAGCTAGGATTCCTCACAATTTTCCTTTGTTTACAATGGAGCCAGAGAGATTCGGACCGAGAAAGTGACGATTACCCCATTAATTTGAGCGAGGATGAAAGATTCGTAGATGAGGAACGTTACAGTGAAGGACTTGAGAGGCAGTGATGGACGTATCTTTTTTCGCTCTGACCGTAACTTAGGTACAAGCTGGCTCATTGGATTCCACACTCTCTCCTTTTTCTATTGTAGATCACGGATTTGTATTTTAAACCACCTCGGATACTATATCCTCTTGAAAATGAGAGTCGAGCACGCGAAATGGACATTTAAAGTGACTTTTATCTCCAAGACAATACATCGGTGACACACTTAGCTACTGAGCTAACGTGATAGCATCGTTCTCAAATGAATATAGAAACAAAATAAATAAACCCCTGACTGGAAGGATAGACAGAAGAGCAACAATACTATTAAACCATGTACATGTAACTACACGGTTAAAAATTCTCAGCCTGGTAAGGCTTAACAATGCTGTTGCTAACGACTCTAAGGCTAATTTAGCAACTTAGCAACCGGACCTCACAGAACTATGATAAAAACATTAGCGCTCCACCTACGCCAGCCAGCCCTCATCTTCCAATCAACAGCCGTGCTCACCTGCGTTCCAGCGATCAACGGCGCGACGAAGGACTTCATCCGTGGGTTTGGTGGCAAGCATCGGCTAGGCGTCTTCTATCAGGGTAAGTAGTCCTTGTTGTGTTGCTGTATTGTACTTAGCCGCTAAGACACCGATCGATCCCACCTACAACGTTCTTTACAGCCTCCATTGTTCATTAAACAAATTGCAAAAGATTCACCAACACAGATGTCCAGAATACTGTGGAATTTTGTCGAAGAAAACAGAGCTTTGTGTATTGTGTCCAATAAGGCCCAAACACTTCCGTGCATTTTGTGACGTCACGCGCATAAATCATATCCAAAGGAGTTTTTCAACCGGAAGTGTGGCGGGAATTTTAAAATTGCACTTTATAAGTTAACCCGGCCGTATTGGCATGTGTTGCAATGTTAAGATTTCATCATTGATATATAAACTATCAGACTGCGTGGTCGGTAGTAGTGGCTTTCAGTAGGCCTTTAAGTAGCAGCAACATGGATGACGCATCAAGCATCCGTAGTTAGCAACAGATCATTAGTCATTTTTGCGAGGGCTGTCTCCGTAGAGTATTTTGCTTGAAACCGGACATGGTATTGGATTGATACCCAAATTTGTGTTATCATCCAAAACTAATGTAAAGTATCCAAACAACAGAATAAGTGATTATTACATGTTAACAGAAGTGTAGATAGAACATGTTAAAACAGAAAGTAGGCAGATATTAACAGTACATGAACAAGTAGATTAATAATTCATTTCCTACCATTTGTCCTTAATAATGTTGACAAAATAATAGAATATGTTACTGCATACGTCAGCAGACTAAATTATCGACCTGATCTGAACCAAAATTGATCCCCAGCAACTCTTGGAAGTATCAAACAGGTTCATATGTGGTTATAGTATATATATATATATTTTCTCATTCTGTTTTGCACACTCTTGGAGTCAACATGTGCATAGTTATGTACATAGTGTCATGTACATAGTCTATATACTATGTATGTATTTTTATATACATGTTACAGGTTATATATCTTTCATTATTGAATGTATCAAATGTGATGAATAGTTAATGGACCACAATGGAAACAAGCCTTTTGCCTTTTTGTGCCATCCATTTGAAGTGAAGCGAATTATATTTATATAGCGCTTTTCTCTAGTGACTAAAAGCGCTTTTACATAGTGAAACCCAATATCTAAGTTACATTTAAACCAGTGTGGGTGGCACTGGGAGCAGGTGGGTAAAGTGTCTTGCCCAAGGACACAACGGCAGTGACTAGGATGGCGGAAGCGGGGATCGAACCTGGAACCCTCAAGTTGCTGGCACGGCCACTCTGCCAACCGAGCCATACCGCCTCGGTAAAGGAGTCTTGATTTGCTTACCTTACCTTCTCAGTGGCCTAGTGGTTAGAGTGTCCGCCCTGAGATCGGTAGGTTGTGAGTTCAAACCCCGGCCGAGTCATACCAAAGACTATAAAAATGGAACCCATTACCTCCCTGCTTGGCACTCAGCATCAAGGGTTGGAATTGGGGGTTAAATCACCAAAAATTATTCCCGGGCGTGGCACCGCTGCTGCTCACTGCTCCCCTCACCTCCCAGGGGGTGAATAAGGGGATGGGTCAAATGCAGAGGACACATTTCACCACACCTAGTGTGTGTGTGACAATCATTGGTACTTTAACTTGTAACTTACTAATAAAAGACAGGTTGTCTTGTATGTTCACTATTTTATTTAAGGACAAAATTGCAATAAAAAAAACATGTTTAATGTAGCGTAAGATATTTTTGTTAAAATAACACCAATAATGACATGTTTTGTGTTCCCCTGATTTAGAAAAGTACCAAAATATTTTTGGTACCGGTACGAAAATACTTCTGTACTAAAATGATTTTGGTATCGGGACAACACTAGTACATCATGAATTGGTTAACGTGGACCCCGACTTAAACATGTTGAAAAACGTATTCGGGTGTTACCATTTAGTGGTCAATTGTACGGATTGATTGATTGAGACTTTTATTAGTAGATTGCACAGTAGATTGACCACTAAATGGTAACACCTGAATACGTTTTTCAACTTGTTTAAGTCGGGGTCCACTTAAATTGATTCATCATACAGATATATACTATCATATATATATACTATCATCATAATACAATCATCACACAAGATAATCATCAGGGTATATACATTGAATTATTTACATTATTTACAATGGGATGTGGAGGGGAGGGGTGTTGGGTTTTGGTTGTTATCACTTCAGTCATCAACAATTGAGAACAGAGAAATGGACATTGAAACAGTGTAGGACTGACTTGGTAGGATATGTACAGCAAGTAGTGGACATAGAGAGAGACATCAGAAAGCATAAGAATAAGTATCTACATTTGATTATTTACATTTGATTATTAACAATCCGAGGAGGGTGTTAGTTTAGGTTTGAAGTTGTCTGGAGGTGTACTTTTATTGCGGTTTTGAAGGAATATGTACTGTACTGTGCAATCTACTAATAAAAGTTTCAATCAATCCAAAACCCACCGAGCACCCACTGGCAGAAATGTAGATCGGCGCCTATAGATATGAATACATTTGACTTTCTGCACTGGCATACACTACCGTTCAAAAGTTTGGGGTCACCCAAACAATTTTGTGGAAAAGCCTTCATTTCTAAGAACAAGAATAGACTGTCGAGTTTCAGATGAAAGTTCTCTTTTTCTGGCCATTTTGAGCGTTTAATTGACCCCACAAATGTGATGCTCCAGAAACTCAATCTGCTCAAAGGAAGGTCAGTTTTGTAGCTTCTGCAACGAGCTAAACTGTTTTCAGATGTGTGAACATGATTGCACAAGGGTTTTCTAATCATCAATTAGCCTTCTGAGCCAATGAGCAAACACATTGTACCATTAGAACACTGGAGTGATAGTTGCTGGAAATGGGCCTCTATACACCTATGTAGATATTGCACCAAAAACCAGACATTTGCAGCTAGAATAGTCATTTACCACATTAGCAATGTATAGAGTATTTCTTTAAAGTTCAGACTAGTTTAAAGTTATCTTCATTGAAAAGTACAGTGCTTTTCCTTCAAAAATAAGGACATTTCAATGTGACCCCAAACTTTTGAACGGTAGTGTATGTTAGATCCACTATGGACTGGACTCTCACTATTATTTTAGATCCACTATGGACTGGACTCTCACTATTATGTTAGATCCACTATGGACTGGACTCTCACTATTATTTTAGATCCACTATGGACTGGACTCTCACTAGTATGTTAGATCCACTATGGACTGGACTCTCACGATTATTTTAGATCCACTATGGACTGGACTCTCACTATTATTTTAGATCCACTATGGACTGGACTCTCACTATTATTTTAGATCCACTATGGACTGGACTCTCACTATTATTTTAGATCCACTATGGACTGGACTCTCACTATTATTTTAGATCCACTATGGACTGGACTCTCACTATTATTTTAGATCCACTATGGACTGGACTCTCACTATTATGTTAGATCCACTATGGACTGGACTCTCACTATTATGTTAGATCCACTATGGACTGGACTCTCACTATTATGTTAGATCCACTATGGACTGGACTCTCACTATTATTTTAGATCCACTATGGACTGGACTCTCACTATTATTTTAGATCCACTATGGACTGGACTCTCACTATTATTTTAGATCCACTATGGACTGGACTCTCACTATTATTTTAGATCCACTATGGACTGGACTCTCACTATTATTTTAGATCCACTATGGACTGGACTCTCACTATTATGTTAGATCCACTATGGACTGGACTCTCACTATTATGTTAGATCCACTATGGACTGGACTCTCACTATTATGTTAGATCCACTATGGACTGGACTCTCACTATTATTTTAGATCCACTATGGACTGGACTCTCACTATTATTTTAGATCCACTATGGACTGGACTCTCACTATTATGTTAGATCCACTACGGACTGGACTCTCACTATTATGTTAGATCCACTATGGACTGGACTCTCACTATTATGTTAGATCCACTACGGACTGGACTCTCACTATTATGTTAGATCCACTATGGACTGGACTCTCACTATTATTTTAGATCCACTATGGACTGGACTCTCACTATTATGTTAGATCCACTATGGACTGGACTCTCACTATTATTTTAGATCCACTATGGACTGGACTCTCACTATTATGTTAGATCCACTATGGACTGGACTCTCACTATTATTTTAGATCCACTATGGACTGGACTCTCACTATTATTTTAGATCCACTATGGACTGGACTCTCACTATTATGTTAGATCCACTACGGACTGGACTCTCACTATTATGTTAGATCCACTATGGACTGGACTCTCACTATTATTTTAGATCCACTATGGACTGGACTCTCACTATTATTTTAGATCCACTATGGACTGGACTCTCACTATTATGTTAGATCCACTCGACGTCCATTGCACTGACCGCCCTGAGGGGGGTTCACCCACATCTGCGGTCCTCTCCAAGGTTTCTCATTGTCATCCCACTGGGTTGAGTTTTTCCTTGCCCTGATGTGGGATCTGAACCGAGGATGTCGTTGTGGCTTGTGCAGCCCTTTGAGACACTTGTGATTTAGGGCTATATAAATAAACATTGATTGATCATTGATTGATGATGTTTAATGTACTGTAAGATTTTTTGGTTAGAATAAACCACGTTTTGTGGTTCCCTTTATTTAGAAAAGTACCAAAATATTGGTATCGGGACAACACTAGTACACACCCACTGGCAGAAATGTAGATCGGCGCCTATAGATATAAACACATTTGACTTTCTGCACTGGCATATATTAAAGGCCTACTGAAACCCACTACTACCGACCACGCAGTCTGATAGTTTATATATCAATGATGAAATCTTAACATTATAACACATGCCAATACGGCCGGGTTAACTTATAAAGTGACATTTTAAATTTGCCGCTAAACTTCCGGTTCGAAACGCCTCTGAGGATGACGTATGCGCGTGACGTAGCCCGGCGAACACGGGTATGCCTTCCACATTGAAGCCAATACGAAAAAGCTCTGTTTTCATTTCATAATTCCACAGTATTCTGGACATCTGTGTTCGTGAATCTGTTGCAATCATGTTCATTGCATTATGGAGAAGGAAGCTGAGCAAGCAAAGAAGAAAGTTGTCGGTGCGAAATGGACGTATTTTTCGAACGTAGTCAGCGACAACAGTACACAGCCGGCGCTTCTTTGTTTACATTCCCGGAAGATGCAGTCAAGATGGAAGAACTCGGATAACAGAGACTCTAACCAGGAGGACTTTTGACTTCGATACACAGACGCCTGTAGAGAACTGGGACAACACAGACTCTTACCAGGATTACTTTGATTTGGATGACAAAGACGCAGACGTGCTACTGTGAGTATGCAGCTTTGGCTTCTAAACATTTGATCGCTTGACCGTATGTGCGCAACTTTTTTTTGCGTATGTACGTAACTTTTTAAAAATATATAAGCTTTATGAACCTTGGGTTAGGTGAACGGTCTTTTGGGCTGAGTGATTGTGTGTGTTGATCAGGTGTTTGAATTGTATTGCCATGTTCTATGGAGCTAGGAGCTAGCAGAGGAGCTAGGAGCTAGCGTAACAAACACGCAGGTGTTTTTATGCAGGATTAATTTGTGGCATGTTAAATATAAGCCTGGTTGTGTTGTGGCTAATAGAGTATATATATGTCTTGTGTTTATTTACTGTTGTAGTCATTCCCAGCTGAATATCAGGTCACCCCCGGCTCTCACAGCATCTTCCCTATCTGAATAGCTTCAACTCCCCACTAGTCCTTCACTTGCACTTTACTCATCCACACATCTTTCATCCTCGCTCAAATTAATGGGGAAATTGTCGCTTTCTCGGTCCGAATCTCTCTCACTTCATGCGGCCATCATTGTAAACAATAGGGAACTTTGCGTATATGTTCAATTGACTACGTCACGCTACTTCCGGTAGGGGCAAGCCTTTTTTTTATCAGATACCAAAAGTTGCAATCTTTATCGTCGTTGTTCTATACTAAATCCTTTCAGCAAAAATATGGCAATATCGCGAAATGATCAAGTATGACACATAGAATAGATCTGCTATCCCCGTTTAAATAAAAAAAAATTCATTTCAGTAGGCCTTTAATTGTAAGTCACCATCAAAGTCAACATTGAGGTGAGAGACGTCGACGTGCGCGCCCCCTGTCGACCGCACGCGGACGCGCCCCTCATCATCGGAGCCGGACACCGGATCCGCGCACACCGTACGCGCGCGCACACGTTGACGGTTCAGCGGTGACGCAGCCCGCCGAGGAGCTGTCGTCCCGTCGCACGTCCACCTCCATGCTGTCGTGCACGGCCGTGTGACGACATCGACGCGACGTTTGCGCGGCTCGCTGCGAGGGCTTTATTTTGGTGTGTGTGTCTACCAGGTAGTTTTGTCCTTTTAGTTGGAAAACCGCACATTCGCCTTCCATCTGGAGGACATCGGATCAGGATTGTTTTAATTCCGACGCAAAAGCCTCGACGAGAGTGCGACTTTTGCGCCCTTTTTTTCCCCCCCACCCTCCACGGTGTCATCGTCCCAGAAATGGTGGGACATCTTCACTTGCAGGCGATGGATGAAAGTCTCAAAGGAAAGAACCGGGAAGGGCTGCTTGACAGCCCGGATTCGGGGCTGCCTCCCAGCCCCAGTCCGCCCTTCTGCTCCCTTTCCCCGGCGCTCATAGAGCCGCGCGGCGACAGCTGCATGACGCCCGTGGAGAGCCAGCAGGCAGCCTGGAAGAAGGAGACCAGTAGGGAAGGAAAACTAGTAAGATGCCTCTTTTTCCCCCCTTTGTGGTATCGAACATAGGTCGACTGTCATTGGGATGTATCGATTGATCAAGGTGGCATGCATGTGTGATACGGAGGGTGATACCATGCACAACTTTGACTGTTTGGTTGTTTTACTGCAGTGGTGTCCAAAGTGCGGCCCGAGGGCCATTTGTGGCCCCCGGCTAATTTGTCAACGGCCCCCCGGCACATTCAGAAAATACTATATTCAAAAATAAAAAAGTGTAATAAAAGAGTAAACGGTTGAAATGTAACAAGTAAAAAGTTGCAATGTTGACACTGCTAACACAAAGCTGCCATGCGGACTGTTATTGACCTATTATTGACCGGTATAGCTCGGTTGGTAGAGTGGCCGTGCCAGCAACTTGAGGGTTCCAGGTTCGATCCCCGCTTCCGCCATCCTAGTCATTGCCGTTGTGTCCTTGGGCAAGACACTTTACCCACCTGCTCCCAGTGCCACCCACACTGGTTTAAATGTAACTTAGATATTGGGTTTCACTATGTAAAGTGCTTTGAGTCACTAGAGAAAAGCGCTATATAAATATAATTCACTTCACTTCACTATTGAAGGCTCCAATTACTTCACATGAACAATTCCACTTTGAAACATTTTTTGGGGGGGAAATATTGCATATTTTGTGCGAAACAGTTTTCTTTCACAAAAAGGGCATCAAACAAACAAAAAAATATGAAAAAAATAAAATCTTACAATCAACAGATCTACAGACTTAAGCGTTAAAAGTAAAAAATATAAATATAAATCTGGCTTATTTTCAACACTTACCCTTTTTTTTTTTATTATTGTTATGAATTATTGACCTATTTAAGGCTCCAATTACTTCACATCAAATATTAAACTTTGAAATGTTTTGGGGGAAAATGTTGCATAGTTTGTGTGTTTGCCATATAAATAAGGGTTTTGAGATAAAGGTCTTAAACATAAAAACAACATTTTTAAAAACTTTATAACGACAGACAGACCTCTCGAGATTTAAGCGTTGAATAAAAAAATATATATATATTACTTATTTCTAACATTTTTATGACTGAAACCCTCCCGGGTACCGGGGACCAAACTTGAGAAAAGCCATAAAGGTTAAAAAAAAAAAAACTTCTATACTGTATTGGTTTTAAAAAAGGAAAAAATATCAAAATGGCCCCCGCATGCTCTGATTTTTCAGTCTGCGGCCCTCAGTGGAAAAAGTTTGGACACCCCTGTTTTACTGCATCAGACTTAACAGCTTTAATGGGACCACGTCCACGTCTAGGGCTGCAACAACTAATCGATTAAAATCGATTATAAAAATAGTTGGCGATTAATTTAGTCATCGATGCGTTGGATCTATGCTATGCGCATGCGCAGAGGCAATTTTTATATTTTATTTTTTAAATTTTATTTTTATTTTTATAAACTGCAACATGTACAAACAGCTGAGAAACAATAATCAAAATAAGTATGGTGCCAGTATGCAGTTTTTTTCCCAATAAAATACTGGAAAGGACAGAAATGTAGTTTGTTTCTTTATCCGATTATTCATCGATTAATCGAAGTAATAATCGACAGATTAATCGATTATCAAATTAGTCGTTAGTTGCAGCCCTATCCACGTCCCAAACCTCCCCAAACTTTGTGCTTCCTTTATTATACTTTTTAAGTTATTAACGTTTCAATATTCATAACCAGCCCGCAAAAAGGGTTGGTCTCTTATAGTTCTTTAGTTATTGACGTTTCATTGATTTATGTCAATAATCATAATATTATATCACCAGTCGTTGGTGCTTCGTTTATGCTGCAAATTTGTTTTGTTTGTGCCGTAACAGTTTTTTATGGTAATAATTAGGGATGTCCGATAATGGCTTTTTGCCAATATCCGATATTTTCCAACTCTTAATTACTGATACCGATATCAACCGATACCGATATATACAGTCGTGGAATCAACACATTATTAGGGCTGCAACAACTGATCGATTAAATCGATTATAAAAATAGTTGGCGATTAATTTAGTCATCGATTCGTTGGATCTATGCTATGCGCATGCGCAGAGGCAATTTTATTTTTAACTTTTTTTTTTTGTTAAATTAAATTTTTTTTATAAACCTTTATTTATAAACTGCAACATGTACAGCTGAGAAACAATCAAAATAAGTATGGTGCCAGTATGCAGTTTTTTTTTTCAATAAAATACTGGAAAGGATAGAAATGTAGTGTGTCTCTTTTATCCGATTATTAATCTTAAGTAATAATCGACAGATTAATCGATTATCAAATTAATCGTTAGTTGCAGCCCTATCCACGTCCCAAACCTCCCCAAACTTTGTGCTTCCTTTATTATACTTTTTAAGTTATTAACGTTATTCATAACCAGCCCGCAAAAATGGTTGGTCTCTTATAGTTATTGACGTTTCATTGATTTATGTCAATAATCATAATATTATATCATTATATGGTGCTTCGTTTATGCTGCAAATTTGTTTTGTTTGTGCCGTAACAGCTTTTTAAGTTGTTAACTTGTTATGGTATTAATGTGTAATTAGCATGTTATTAATAGAGATTAATATGCATTTTAAATGCTTTAAAATGTAATATCCGAAATGATCGGTATCTTTTTTTTTTTTTTTTAATTAAATCAACATAAAAAACACAAGATACACTTACAATTAGTACACTAACCCAAAAAAATTCCCTCCCCCATTTACACTCATTCACACAAAAGGGTTGTTTCTTTCTGTTATTAATATTCTGGTTCCTACATTATATATCAATATATATCAATACAGCCTGCAAGGGATACAGTCCGTAAGCACACATGATTGTGCGTGCTGCTGGTCCACTAATAGTACTAACCTTTAACAGTTAATTTTACTCATTTTCATTAATTACTAGTTTCTATGTAACTGTTTTTATATTGTTTTACTTTCTTTTTTATTCAAGAAAATGTTTTTAATTTATTTATCTTAATGTATTTTTTTTTTTTTTAAAAAGGACCTTATCTTCTCCATACCTGGTTGTCCAAATTAGGCATAATAATGTGTTAATACCACGACTGTATATATCGGTATCGGTTGATATCGGTATCGGTAATTAAGAGTAAGACAATATCGGAATATCGGATATCGGCAAAAAGCCAATATCGAGTCCACCATTGTAGTCTGACGTTGGAGCCAATAAGCTTCTTGTTTTTTTGCCATCTGCTCGTTGTGTGGCAGACTGGCTCGTACATGCACATGCATCCTCTGCTGTTGCCACTTCTAATAAAAAGTAACATTCTAAATATGGCAGTAGAATCGCTATGGAAGTGCTAAAAACTACAACATGGCTGACGGGGAGAAGACGCAGTCGAAGTGGAGGCACGTAAATAAGACCACCAAAAGCGGCTTGAAGATTGTCTGTAAAACATAATCTATGCAAAATTTAAACCAAGGACGTGTTTTAAATGTAGAAAAAAAAATCTTAATATGACCCCTTTAAAAGATGCTAAAAACAAACCAATGTACAACTTGTTCTTACTTTCTTAGCGACATAGCTAATCAGTTTAATATCTAACAGTATTCAGTTGGGATGCAACGATTAATCGCTGTAATCGATTAGAAAAAGCTTTGGTTTATATTCTGTTGCTAAGGTTAAACAAGTGTAGGACAGTGTTAACATAGGGCCGTTCCATTGTTGGGCCGTGAGCGCCGCCTAGAGGGCTGCCAGAGAAAATGTCTGCCAGCGGTGGTCAGTTGTAATACACTTTTCCACCACCCGTGGCAGTAATGACAATATCAAAAAAACACCAAAAAGTCTGGAGCTAAAGTCATAGAGGAGTTTCTTAAAGGCCTACTGAAATGATATTTTCTTATTTAAACGGGGATAGCAGATCCATTCTATGTGTCATACTTGATCATTTCGCAATATTGCCATATATTTAGTAGAGAACATCGATGATAAAGTTCGCAACTTTTGGTCGCTGATAAAAAAGCCTTGCCTGTACCGGAAGTAGCGTGACGTCACAGGTTGTGGAGCTCCTCACATCTGCACATTGTTTACAATCATGACCACCAGCAGCGAGAGCGATTCGGACCGAAAAAGCGACGATTACCCCATTAATTTGAGCGAGGATGAAAGATTCGTGGATGAGGAAAGTGAGAGTGAAGGATTAGAGGGCAGTGGAAGCGATTCAGTTAGGGAAGATGCTGTGAGAGGCGGGTGGGACCTGATATTCAGCTGGGAATGACTAAAACAGTAAATAAACACAAGACATATATATATACTCTATTAGCCACAACACAACCAGGCTTATATTTAATATGCCACAAATTAATCCCGCATAACAAACACCTCCCCCCTCCCGTCCATATAACCCGCCAATACAAATCAAACACCCGCACAACACACTCAATCCCACAGCCCAAAGTACCGTTCACCTCCGTAAAGTTCATACAGCACATATATTTCCCCAAAGTTACGTACGTGACATGCACATAGCGGCACGCACGTACGGGCAAGCGATCAAATGTTTGGAAGCCGCAGCTGCGTACTCACGGTAGCGCGTATCCAACTCAAAGTCCTCCTGGTAAGAGTCTCTATTGTCCCAGTTCTCCACAGGCCAATGGTAAAGCTTGACTGTCATCGTTCGGGAATGTAAACAATGAAACACCGGCTACGACGTAGCCGCTACGTGTTTGTGTTGCTGCAGCCGGCCGCTAATACGCCGCTTCCCACCTACAGCTTTCTTCTTTGCTGTCTCCATTGTTCATTAAACAAATAGCAAAAGATTCACCAACACAGATGTCCAGAATACTGTGGAATTTTGCGATGAAAACAGACGACTTAATAGCTGGCCACAATGGTGTCCCAAAATGTCCGCTACAATCCGTGAAGTCACGCGCAAACGTCATCTTACCGAGACGTTTTCAGCAGGATGTTTCGCGGGAAATTTAAAATGTCACTTTATAAGTTAACCCGGCCGTATTGGCATGTGTTGCAATGTTAAGATTTCATCATTGATATATAAACTATCAGACTGCGTGGTCGGTAGTAGTGGCTTTCAGTAGGCGTTTAAATGTAAAAATTTGTCAGATAATGTATTTTATTTTTTAGAATATGCTGAGGGCCAATTTTAAAAAAAATGCGGGCTAAAAATGTCCCCCAGGCCGCACTGCGGACCCTTCCTGATGCAATAATCCTATGTATTAATCATATATAAGGGATTGCATCATCAGTAATAATGCTATGATTCTATGGATTGCTATATTATGTTGTGATGTATTAATAATAACAACGTCATAATTGCCCTCAGTGTATTTCTTTGACATTGTGGCCTCGCTAATTTGTCAGTATTCAACAAATAAAGGCCCTAAAATATGGAAATGTCTCATGTAGGTTGAAATTGAATACAATATGCAATAATAATAATAATGTTTGGCTAATTCTCTTAAATTATGTTGACAGTTTTGGGTATTGTAGCAGGCATATTATATGTAATATGAATGCAAGGGCGGGACTAGCTTCAGGGTTGAGTGGTGCAAGGCCACCATTGTTCGTGAGTTCATGGCTCTAATTAATGACCCACTTTTGCTGTGTGGCTGAGTGCTAAACTGCGATTAGTCAATTAAAGAGAACTTCCTGAAATCAAGTTAGAGAGCTCTCTAAGTTTCTGTTTGGTTTTGAGCAGTAATGTGTCCTTCTAGAGCAGTGGTCCCCAACCACCAGTCCGGGGACCGGTACCGGTCCTTGACGCATTTGCTAGCGGGCCGCACAGAAACATTTTCTCTGACTTAACTTTCGCCTGTCCCACTAAACACACCAATAATAATAGAACTTCTTTGTTATAGTACATTGGACAATGCACATTAATGGACATATAAAATGTTAATGCGCCAGATTGTAGCCAAAGGTTCATTTTTCATGCTCATTTTTTTTGCTGTTTTTATCTGCCACAAGTAGAAAGCCGGTCCGTGAAAATAATGCATACCGTATTTTTCGGAGTATAAGGCGCACCGGCCGAAAATGCATAATAAAGAAGGAAAAAAACATATATAAGTCGCATTTTTTGGGGAAATGTATTTGATAAAACCCAACACCAAGAATAGACATTTGAAAGGCAATTTAAAATAAATAAAGAATAGTGAACAACAGGCTGAATAAGTGTACGTTATATGAGGCATAAATAACCAACTGAGAACGTGCCTGGTATGTTAACGTAACATATTATGGTAAGAGTCATTCAAATAACTATAACATATAGAACATGCTATACATTTACCAAACAATCTGTCACTCCTAATCGCTAAATCCCATGAAATCTTATACGTCTAGTCTCTTACGTGAATGAGCTAAATAATATTTGATATTTTACGGTAATGTGTTAATAATTTCACACATAAGTCGCTCCTGAGCATAAGTCGCACCAAACTATGAAAAATATGGTAATTAAGTTTGATCCAATCCAAACTGCATGGAGTGCGAGGAACTTTAAATATGCGAACATAGTTTTCGCACGGCCACTACAACGGAGCGCACTTGAGAGTGGTGGTGTGTTGGTGCTGTAATCTGTGTGAGAATTATATGTTAAAAAATATATCCCGTATTTTCGTACGACAGGGAGCATTTCAAATCCTTTACTTTCTCAAAACTCGACAGTGCACCTTACAACCCGGCGTGCCTAATGTAAGAAATCATCTTGGTTGTGCTTACCGACCTCGAAGCTATTTTATTTGGTACATGGTGAAATAATAAGTGTGACCAGTAGATGGCAGTCACACAAAAGAGACACGTGTAGACTGCAATATGACTCAAGTAAACACCAAAATGGTATATGTTCCATTGAAAATATAGAACATCACACACGGTGCTCAAAAATCTATCAACATGTTTTATTACGACTTTGGTAAGCTATGAAGCCTCACCGCTTGATGGATTGTACTTGGCTTCAACAGGAGTATTATTATGGTGTGTGTATAGGGTAAGACATATCTTGAGTTTTGTTTCGCAATATTATGCAAAAGCAACTTTTCTTACCTCCTGGTACCCGTTGATGTGTATTTGGGATCTGCATAAGGCCTGAAAATTTGCGCGCATCCGCCTTTGAAGTCCGTGCCGACACCGTAGTCGATAAGCTTCTTCTTTTTCCTCTATCTTCTTGTTATGGGACATTCATCCTCCCCTGTTGCCATTTCTAATATAAAGTAGTGTAAAGTTCTTACTTATATATGTCAGTAAACTCGCCATGAAAGCGCTAAAACATACCGGTGTAGTGAGTTTACATTATTCACCCAAGGAACTTTAGTTATTAGAGCGTTTCGGTTGGGCGGTTTTTCACGGGACACATTTCCATTTTTTTGTGACCAACAAGTATGTGCTCCAATCACTCTATCACAAAAAAATAAGAGTTGTAGAAATGATTGGAAACTCAAGTCAGCCATGACATTATGTTCTTTACAAGTGTATGTAAACTTTTGACCACGACTATGTATTGAAATTAAATTTAATACATCTATCCATTTTCTACCGCTTGTCCCGTTCGGGGTCGCGGGGGTGCTGGAGCCTATCTCAGCTGCATTCGGGCGGAAGGCCGGGTACACCCTGGACAAGTCGCCACCTCATCACAGGGCCAACACAGATAGACAACATTCACACTCACATCCACACACTAGGGACCATTCAATGCTTATTTCCTCCAATGACTTGTCATCTTCACTTCCAAAAGGTGTTTGGTGCACAGGTATCACATTATTGTTGCACAATTTCCATTTTGGGTGCGATGCAACGAGGCCCATTAGATGGCCATTTTCAGGTGACTCCCATTTTCCCCAAAAGTGTAGAACATGTCTGCACAAGTGGGGGTGGCTTTTAAAATGTCTAAGACAGACAGACTCTTGTATTTGTTACCTTCTTGAGACCTGAGAAAAATACCGACCTCTTTAGAACCACCCTTTCTAGAGATATAAAGATTTGTATTTACAAAATTAATAATATATACATACAATGCAAATATAAAAAAGCATGTGAAAAATGAGTTGGAATTTCACAAGAAAAACTTAGAATTTTGGCAGTATTATGATAAAAGTCATAATTTTACTCAACGCAAGTACACATTTTACAACACACACACACACACACACACACACACACACACACACACACACTCTCGTATGTGTTACCTTCTCGAGACCTGAGAAAAATGCCTACCTCTGTAGGACCACCCTTTCTACATATATAAAGATCTGTATTTACAACATTAATAATATATACATACTATGCAAATATAAAAAAGCTTGTGAAAAATTTGTTGGAATTTCACAAGAAAAACTTCGAATTTTGGCAGTATTATAATAAAAATGGTGATTTTACTCAACCCAAGTCATAATGTTACAAGAAAAACTGAACATTTGTGCAATATTATGACAAAAGTTGGAATTTTACTTAAACAGTCACAATTTTGCAAGAAAAGCTTAACATTTGGGCAATTTTATGAAAAGAGTCGTAATTTTACTCGACAAAAGTCACAATTTTATAAGAAAACTTTCAAATGTTGGCCATATAATAATAATCTGAATTTTTACTCGGCAGAATTATGACAAAAGTCATCTTTCTACTCAAAAAATTTCACTATTTTACAACACAAAAATTGGCAATATTGTGATAAAAGTCAGAATTCTATATGAAAAATATCCCCATTTTGCATTAAAAAGTAATAATTCAACATAAAAACGTAATACTTTTACGAGAAAATATTGCAATATTACAGAAAAAGAAAGAATATGAGAAATTGTTCCCAATTTTATAAGAAAAGTCGACACATTGTGAGAAAATAAGCTTTTAGTTCTTTTTTTTTTTTTAATTTAAATGTTTTGTTTGTAATTGTTTTTTAATCTTCATTATTTACTTCAAGTTATTACAGTATGTCTCTATATACATATTTATTTATTTCCTATTAATTTTAGCCAAAGGGGACACAATTGAATTTCTTACACACACATGTATTACATATGTTGGCCAGAGGGGGAGCACCTCAAATGTTTACACACACTTGTTATTTCATATGTTGACCAGAGGGGGAGCACTTTTATAACCGACAGTCAATTTGAAAAATCCCTCCTTTTTGGGACCACCCTCATTTTGTTAGATTTCACCACCAGGGGTGCAAATGAGACATTCTCTATTAGATGCAATGTTATTGGGACCATGATTTATGTCACTTGTTCACACCTCATATGGAAGATACTTTTCCTTGTTGATGTCTCAAGAAGGGTAGAAATACAACACACACACACACACACACACACACACACACACACACACACACACACACACACACACACACACACACACACACACACACACACACACACACACACACACACTCTCTCAGATCCACTAATCCTTCAGAGGGCCTGACTTCCGTCTTTTTAATGCTTTTTTCCCTGCTAGTTGCGCTGTCTGCAGGCTAATGTGTAACCAGTGACATTTTCCTAAGTCGGCAGCAGGATGAGAGGTTATGTATCTCTTCCAATTCTATTCTGGTCTTGTTTTAAGAACAATCCCCCCCTCGCGCTATTTCGAGGTGCAGGGTCTCGTTTGGGGCCGTTACATAAGTGAACAAAGTGCTCCGACAGCCTGTCTTTGTTTTTAAAGCGGGAGACATGCATCACTCTTTGTTTTGTCTCCTCACAAAAATCCACCGGTTCGTCTGAGAAATGTTTGCGTTGGCGCCGCTTTGTCCTTTGCACCTTTCTCCGCAGCAGACTGTTTTCCCGGGCACCAAAAGCGCCTTCCAGGAGGGCTGGAGTCTGTTTTCCGGCCTCCTAACCTCCGATTCACAAGTGGTTGCCTTTGCACACCTCTTAGAAAAAGCTGGGGCGTTCCACGCGTGAACTTCACGGAAGCGCGCACATAAACATTTGCCACACGTCACGTCCAGCGCAGCTGCCCGCTTTTAACATTGAAGATGGTGAGATGATTGCATAGGTAAGACGAGCCTCACGCGCTGATCTGCGGTGCCCTTGGCCCGTTCCTTGTCCTGGCATGTGCGCTTGGCCGCGTCCAAGCCGCAGCATGTGACTCTGCCTCCCCGGTGTAACGTGAGAGGAGCTTACCAGGCTCACATGCATAGACGGCCATCAATCCTGTGCAGCGTCTGTCTTGTGATGCTGCTGCTGCTGCACAGGAGCCACAGGTCAAAGGTCAGATGGGAACTAAGACAAGGGCAGACTGATAAGCTGCAAAGTGTTTTAGTATATTACATTTTTGCTCTAACGCAGGGGTTGGTGTCAGGTTCAAACACTGAGGATATCTATAAAACAAGACAAGAAGCAAGGAATTAAACAGAGACAGAATTGAATTGGGCTCAATTGAGGAGAAACGTCTGGGCTGTACTCTTGTGCAGTCTCCACCACGCTCTGACGAAAGATTGTACACCTCTTTTATTTGGACTTTCCATGATTAGATGGCAACAGCTGTTTCTAAGGGAGAGGGGTCGTAAACAGCCATCGCCTTTGACTACAGAGCAGTTCGAAGAAAAGGTCGTAAAACAGTTCAAATAAAAGATGCCTGGAGGGGAGTCAGGCCCTGCTTCCTCATTTATCGGCCGATAATATCGGCAGTCCGATATTATCGGCCGATAAATGCTTTAAAATGTAATATCGGAAATTATCGGTATCTGTTTCAAAATTATCGTTATCAGTTTCAAAAAGTAAAATGTATGACTTTTTAAAACGCCGCTGTGTACACGGACGTAGGAAGAAGTTACAGAGCACCAATAAACCTTGAAGGCACTGCCTTTGCGTGCCGTCCCAGTCACATGATATCTACGGCTTTTGACACACACACACACACAAGTGAATGCAAGCATACATGATCAACAGCCATACAGGTCACACTGAGGGTGACCGTATAAACAACTTTAACACTGTTACAAATATGCGCCACACTGTGAACCCACACCAAACAAGAATGACAAACACATTTCGCGAGAACATCTGCACCGTAACACAACATAAACACAACAGAACAAATACCCAGAACCCCTTGCAGCACTAACTCTTCCGGGACGCTACAATATACACCCCCCGCTACCTACCCCCTACCTCAACCCCGCCCACCTAAACCTCCTCCTGCTCTCTCAGGGAGAGCATGTCCCAAATTCCAAGCTGCTGTTTTGAGGCATGTTAAAAAAAATACTGCACTTTGTGACTTCAATAATAAATATGGCAGTGCCATGTTGGCACTTTTTTTCCATAACTTGAGTTGAAGTTGTTCTCTTATTTTGGAAAACCTTGTTACATTGTTTAATGCATCCAGCGGGGCGCCACAACAAAATTAGGCATAATAATGTGTTAATTCCACAACTGTATATATCCGTATCGGTTGATATCGGTATCGGTAATTAAGAGTTGGACAATATCAGAATATCGGATATCGACAAAAAAGCCATTATCAGACACCTCTAGTTAAAAACTACAGCAAGTAATTGTTAAATAGCAACAGTAACACCGTACAATCTAAAAAGTAAATGCAGTGGATTCCTGCAAACCAAGAAACAGTAGATAACCCAAATGACTGGTTCTAATATGTAGAAGACACATGACTCTACTGTGAAAATAATGAAAAATTGTACAAAGCATTTGCAAATAGTCTAATGTCACAAGAATGCAAATATTCTATAATGTAAGGCATTATTCTGTTCAAAGGTTTTGGAGAATGTTCATTTAAATTTACAGCATACCCTAATTGTTTTAGGAGTTTGTGTTGTATGTTTTTCTTGTATTTTTTGTGTAACAAGTCTGTCATGATCCGTGGTCCGGATCATGTTTTTGTTATGTTCTGTTAGTTTTGGACTCCCTTAGTTCCTGTTTTTGTGCACCCTTGTTCGTTACCATGGTTACTTATTATTTCCACCTGTCTCTGATTAGTGTTCACCCGCTCACCTGCTTCCCGAGCACTAATCACAGGCATTATTTAAGCTTGCCTTTGCCAGTCAGTCGGCCTGGCGTCATTGTTTACTTCATGCAACCTGTCTACGTAAGTTTTGCTTGTCTCCTAGCCAATGCTAAGTGGTAGCCTTGTCTACGTACGTTTTGCTTGTTTCTAGTCCACGCTAAGTGGTAGCTTAGTTTGGAGTGCGATCAGCACATTATTCCTTTTGCTTGTTTTCAGTTTTTGGCACTTTTGCGTTATTTTTGAGAATAAATCATGTTCTTACCTGCACGCCTTGTCCGGAGTGGTCAGTCTGCATTTCGGTAGAACGAACCCAACAGTAAGCTGCGAAAACCCCATTGTGACAAAGTCGTTTTTCTTCTGAATAGCCTCTGATTTACTAATGCTTTCTAATGTTGTAAAAATGTGTAGAATAAATATTACATTTCAACATTTCTGTTAACGAAAATTTACGTCAGCCTGCGACACAGTCATTTTGATAGTAGGCTATTATAGCTAATACAGACACTTACAGTACTTCATTATAATACTTATATACGGCTTTTCCTTTTTTGCGGCTCCAGACAGATTAGTTTTTTGTATTTTTGGTCCAATATGGCTCTTTCAACGTTTTGGGTTGCCGACCCCTGGCTTAGTATAGATCAGGCTCATTGTGTAAAAGCCTAAAAGACAAATACTAACAATATGACATGAAAAACCTCATGATCTCACCTAGAGTTGAGCTGTCTTACTCCAGAGAAGACCATGTAGGCGAGCTCGAAAGCCTTTTTATTGCGTACATGAGATATAATGATTGTGACAACCAACACCTATCAAGGACCAGTAAAACAAAAAACAAACCTTGGACACCCCTAATATCACTCACTGGTTGATAACCAAACATCGGATCCAAATATTAAGAAGCGTGGTTTAGTCTCCCTAATAAAGTCTTTCAAAGTGACTTGAGGTGATGATGAACTCGCAGCCAAAGAGCAGTCAAACTTCTCAACGTCTTCTTCAGCCTGCTTAGCAGCTGCTCTCAACATGTTTTTATATTGTCTACACGCTCAACATCTGCAACACACACACACACACACACTCTCGTATGTGTTACCTTCTCGAGACCTGAGAAAAATGCCTACCTCTGTAGGACCACCCTTTCTACATATATAAAGATCTGTATTTACAACATTAATAATATATACATACTATGCAAATATAAAAAAGCTTGTTGTGAAAAATTTGTTGGAATTTCACAAGAAAAACTTAGAATTTTAGCAGTATTATGATAAAAATGGTGATTTTACTCAACCCAAGTCATAATGTTACAAGAAAAACTGAACGTTTGTGTAATATTATGATAAAAGTTGGAATTTTACACAGTCGCAACTTTACAAGAAAAGCTTAACATTTTGGCAATTTTATGAAAAGAGTCGTAATTTTACCCGACAAGTCCCTTTTTATAAGAACTTTACAATGTTGGCAATATTATGATAAAAATGGGAATTTTACTCGGCAAAATTATGACAAAAGTCACCATTTTACTCAAAAAATTTCACTATTCTATAAGAACAGCAAAAAAAATGGCAATATTGTGATAAAAGTCAGAATTTTATGACAAATGTCACCATTTTGCATCGAAAAGTAATCATTTTACATAAAAAAGTAATCATTTTACGAGAAAATATTGCATTACAGAAACAAATGAGAAATTGTTCCCAATTTTATAAGAAAGAAATCGACACATTGTGAGAAAAAGACTGCTTTTAGTTTAAAAAAAAAAAAAAAGTGACCAGAGGGGGTGCACTTCACATGTTTACACACTTATTTCATATGTTGGCCAGAGGGGGAGCACTTCACATGTTTACACACACTTGTTATTTCATATGTTGACCAGAGGGGGAGCACTTCACATGTTTACACACACTTATTTCATATGTTGACCAGAGGGGGAGCACTTCACATGTTTACACACACTTATTTCATATGTTGACCAGAGGGGGAGCATTTTTTTAAACTGACAATCAGAAAAATCTCTCCTTTTTGGGACTACCCTCATTTTGATAGATTTCCCCACCTTTGGTGCAATGGTGTTTTTTAATCTTCATTATGTACTTCAAGTTATTACAGTATGTCTGTCTCTATATACATATTTATTTATTTTTTAATTAATTAATGTGTCCTTTCCTGGACATGCTGTGAGATGTGTTTGTGACGTGATATTTCCTCTTCCCAGCTGCCTTACCTGCTGCTCAACAACACAGGAACAGACCCCAGGACTCGTATGCTCCCCGTCTTCTATGGCGAGGGCATCGAGGTCGACCCCAAACCTGAGCAGGAAATCAAGTAAGCATGAATGGAAAGATTGTCGTACAGTAGAACATGTTTACATAATTTTTTCCATCAAGTACCACTTTAGAAAACACTTGGCTCTCCAAGCACCAACATAACGATCAACATTAATATACAGTAGCAAAGTACGCCTAAGTATTCATTAAAAACAAGGCAGAGGTTTTTTTTTAACAAGCATATTTAATATTTTGCCCACTGTAATATAAAACTATGAATGAACACATGTGGAGTTATGTACTTAACAAAAAAAGGTGAAATAACTGAACATGTTTTATATTCTAGTTTCTTCAAAATAGCCACCCTTTGCTCTGATTACTGCTTTGCACACTCTTGGCATTCTCTCCATGAGCTTCAATTGAAGCACACCATTTCAGGTGACTACCTCTCAACGAGAGAATGCCAAGAGTGTGCAAAAAAGTAATCAGAGCAAAGGGTGGCTATTTTGAAGAAAATAGAATATAAAACACGTTTTTAGTTATTTTCACCTTTTTTTGCGAAGTACATACAGTGGTCAAAAGTTGACATACACTTGTAAAGAACATAAAGTCATGGCTGTTGTGAGTTTCCAATCATTTCTACAACTCTTATTTTTTTTGTGATAGAGTGATTGGAGCACATACTTGTTGGTCACAAAAAACATTCATGAAGTTTGCTTCTTTTATGAATTTATTATGGGTCTACTGAAAATGTGACCAAATCTGCAGGGTCAAAAGTATACATACAGCAATGTTCATATTTAGTTACATGTCCCTTGGCAAGTTTCACTGCAATAAGGCACTTTTGGTAGCCATCCACAAGCTTCTGCTTGAATTTTTGACCACTCATTGTGACAAAACTGGTGCAGTTCGGCTAAATTTGCTGGTTTTCTGACATGGACTTGTTTCTTCAGCATTGTCCACACGTTTTAAGTCAGGACTTTGGGAAGGCCATTCTAAAACCTTCATTCTAGCCTGATTTAGCCATTCCTTTACCACTTTTGACGTGTGTTTGGGGTCATTGTCCTGTTGGAACACCCAACTGCGCCCAAGACCCAACCTCCGGGCTGATGATTTTAGGTTGTCCTGAAGAATTTGGAGGTAATCCTCCTTTTTCATTGTCCCATTTCCTCTTTGTAAAGCAGCAGTTCCATTGGCAGCAAAACAGGCCCAGAGCATAATACTACCACCACCATGCTTGACGGTAGGCTTGGTGTTCCTGGGATTAAAGGCCTCACCTTTTCTCCTCCAAACATATTGCTGGGTATTGTGGCCAAACAGCTCAATTTTTGTTTCATCTGACCAGAGAACTTTCCTCCAGAAGGTCTTATCTTTGTCCATGCGATGTCAGATGAATCATGGGTGTCAAACTCTGACCCGCCGTGTAATTTCATTTGGCCCTTGAGGCAACATCAAATTAACATTAGAGCTGGCACGCCGGTATTATACAGCGGCGGTGCACTCACCGCTAATACTCATACTTGTCAACCCTCCCGATTTTCCCGGGAGACTCCCGAATATCAGTGCCCCTCCCGAAAATCTTCCGGGGTAACCATTCTCCCGATTTCCACCCGGCCAAAATTATTGGGGGCGTGCCTTAAAGGCACTGCCTTCAACGTCCTCTACAACCTGTCGTCACGTCCGCTTTTCCCCCATACAAACAGCGTGCCGGCCCAGTCACATAATATATGCGGCTTTTGCACACAAGTGAATGCAGCAATACTTGGTCAACAGCCATACAGGTCACACTGAGGGTGACCGTATAAACAACTTTAACACTGTTACAAATATGCGCCACACTGTGAACCCCCACCAAACAAAAATGACAAACACATTTCGGGAGAACATCCGCACCGTAACACAACAGAACAAATACCCAGAACCCCTTGCAGCACTAATTCTTCTGGGGCGCTACAATATACACCCCCGCTACCACCAAACCCCGCCCACCGAAGTTAATGTTGATATTTACCCAAGAATGCTGCAAATAGAAAAGAGGCATTACATTTTTTATTTCAATTGTATTTAATATACCATTGATGTTTATTCATTTGTTTTTTGAAAGTAGATTTTGCACTATTAAGTTATATAAGCGTTGCTTGTTCCATATTCAGTGTTAAAGCAAATCAGTGTAGCAAACTGAGCAATAATTACTGTTTTATTCATGCACTTTCTCTTGCTACTTCAAGGCTTGAATGTTTGATTCCTTCATTATTGTTATTTTATTTTCAAATTTATTAGTAGCCTGTGGAAAACGTTTTTTTTTATATTTACCTCAGAAGGCTGCAAATAGAAAAGAGGCATTTATTTTTTATTGAAATTTTATTTGATATGCCATTGATATTTTTGTATTATTATAATTATTAGGGACCGAGTCCCTTTGGGACAGAGGACCCTATTGAATTTCTAGCGTTTTATTATTATACCGCCGCCTCTTTGAGCTGTAATTTGACCCCCTTAACATGCTTCAAAACTCACCAAATTGGACACAAACATCAGGACTGGCGAAAATTGCGATCTAATAAAAAAACCAAACTCCAAATTGCGCTCTAGCACCCCCTAGGAAAAAAACAGACAAAACTGCCTGTAACTCCCAGTAGGAATGTCGTAGAGACATGAAACAAAAACCTCTATGTAGGTCTCACTTAGACCTATATTTCACACACTGACAACCCCCAGCAAAAATCAACAGGAAGTTTGCAATTCCCCCTTCAAAACAAAAGTTGTGTAAAAACAGTCACCTTTTTTCAAACATTGTCTCCTCTGAGCGCGTTTGTCGTGTCGGCTTTAAATTAGCACAGGAGAGAGATTGAACTCTTCTGATTAAAAGTTGACGAAAGAGTTTTAATTACTGCTCCGGTTTGGATTTTATGAGCCCTCAAAGTTGGTCCCGTCCATCGCTGCTTGCAGCTTTAATTATTATTATTATTTGAAACTCGATTTTGCATGTCACTATAAAGTTATATAAGCCTTGCTTGTTCAATATTCAATGCAAAACTTGTTTGGGTCCCTATTAAAAAGGTTAATTTGTTCAACCTTTGTTCAGTTTTAAATGTTGGCCCACTCTGTATTTGAGTTTGACACCCCTGCCTTACGGGGTTCACAGAGCCTTTTGCCTTCGCCGACTAATGGCGGGATGTTAAGCTTCATTTTTTCTTGTAACGTAAAGAATAACAATGAGTCGAGAGACAGCTCTTATCTCAAAACACGCTCAAGTTGAGGTACCGGTGTAATATCCCCGTACCAATGTCTCCCCTTCAGGTGTACCTCAGCGGTGCGGTACGACTCGGACAGGCACTACAGAGACAACGTGTACTGCGTGCCCGTCCCCACCGCCATGTCCTACAGCGAGACGGTGGTGGCGGTGCCCAACTGCACCTGGAGGAGCTACAAGTCCCAAGTCTACCTGGAGCCGCGGCAGAAGGCCATCAGTTACCAGAGCACCACCATCGTGTACCCCAAACACGCCAAGAACATTTACCGCACCACGCTCTCCTACAAGGCCTCCACCTCCCGCCGCTGGTTCGTCTCCAGAGTGCGACTGGAGTCCAATGAGGAGTCTAGTCCGTGTATCATCTACACAGAGGACCTGTAGGCGCACGCACACACACACACACACAAACACACACACACACACACACACACACACACACACACACACACACACGGGTGCTGCCTTTTTCTTTGCCGACTGCAGGCCTAAAAACATTTTTTTCTTCTCACCCCGGAGGAAATTTTTTACATTTTCTTTGAACATTTTATTTTAGCATTTGGAACTTTCTACTGATGCGGTCTTTAAAAGGATTGTCTTATTAAATCACCTTTGCTGCAGAATGGATGGACCTCAGTGAAGTCAACAAATTATGACACCAGCTGGTGCGTCCTGATCCACCAATCAGAAGCCTTCTTGCACTCCCTCTTGATGCGACGTTTGAACAGTTTTTTGGACCAAAGTTTAACTAGCTCTGCGAGACCACGGTCCTGTGTTGCCAGACGGAACATGACATTTTTTTAGTAATATAAATCGCACTTAAAATCCTCCATTTCTCAAAAATCGCCAGTGCGCCTTATTTACGGAATAAATCTGGTTGTGCTTACCGACCTCGAAGCAATTTTTTTTGGGGTACACTGTGTAATAAGTGTGACCAGTAGATGGCAGTCACACATAAGAGATACGCGTAAACTGCAGCCTGGCGCCTGTTTAATAAATGGCACTAGCAAGTACCCGTAAGCAAGCAATACCGAAACATAACATTACACACGGCGCTCAAAAATCTGATGGAACGCGGAGCATTACGTCTAGGGCTGCAACTAACGATTAATTTGATGATCGATTAATCGATTAATAATCGGATAAAAGAGGCAAACTACATTTCTATCCTTTCCAGTATTTTATTGAAAAAAAAACAGCATACTGGCACCATACTTATTTTGATTATTGTTTCTTAGCTGTTTGTACATGTTGCAGTTTATAAATAAAGGTTTATAAAAAAAATAAATTAAATAAAAATTGCCTCTGCGCATGCGCATAGCATAGATCCAACGAATCGATGACTAAATTAATCGCCAAATATTTTTATAATCGATTAGTTGTTGCAGCCCTAATTACGTCTACCATAGTCAGACGTACTCTGCTTCAACATATGGTGTGTGTGTGTATAAGGGACCCCAAAATGGCACCTGTTAGCAGATATCTAGCATTTCTTTTTTTTTTACCTATTATGCAAAACCAACTTTTCTTACCTTCTGGTACCTGCTGATGTGTATTTGGGATCCGGAAATGTGCCATTGTAGTCCGCGCCAAAGTCAATAAGCTCCTTTTTCCCCTATGTTATGTGACATTCATCCTCCGCTGTTGCCATTTCTAAGATAAAGTAGCGTAAAGTTCTAACATATCTGTCAGAAGACTATCAATGGAAGCGCTAAAAACTGGACGACGGTGAGAAGACGCTGTCAAAGTGGAGGCACGTAAATAAGACCGCCCACAAAAACGGCGCATCCTGAAGAGACGGTCAGAAAGCGACTTGAAGATGATCTGTAAAACATCATCTATGCAACATTTTGACCAAAGAACCACCATTACATGTCATGTAGACCACAAGGAAGTTATTTAAATTCAGAAAAAAATCATACGACCCCTTTAGTAGAAAGTAGATTTTACAGCAAATACAATTTTTGCTTGTACTCTCTACCAAAATCTTTATTTGCAGTTTGTGTTTAAAATGTAGGGGGAAAAAATCCTAATATGACCTCTTTAATGCGCCTTTTAAGTGCGGACTATGGTCCTAAAAACAAGGTAGTAAAATTATAGTATTTACGTGATTTACAAAGTAAAATATCACTGTTGAAAAGTTAGACATTACGTATTTTTTTTGGAAAAAAAAATTAACAAGAGTGCGGAACATTACACACGGCGCTCAAAAATCTGATGGAACGCGGAGCATTACGTCTACCATAGTCAGACGTACTCTGCTTCAACATATGGTGTGTGTGTGTATATAAGGACCCCCAAATGGCACCTATTAGCAGATAGCTAGCATTTATTTTTTTTTACCTATTATGCAAAACCAACTTTTCTTACCTTCTGGTACCTGCTGATGTGTATTTGGGATCTGCATAAGTCCCGGAAATGTGCACGCATCCGCCATTGTCGTCCGCGCCAAAGTCAATAAGCTCCTTTTTCCCCTATGTTATGTGACATTAATTTCTAATATAAAGTAGCGTAAATTTCTAACCTATATCTGTCAGAAGACTATCAATTGAAGCGCTAAAAACTGGACGACGGTGAGAAGACGCTGTCAAAGTGGAGGCACGTAAATAAGACCGCCCACAAAAACGTCGCATCCTGAAGAGACGGTCAGAAAGCGACTTGAAGATGATCTGTAAAACATCATCTATGCAACATTTTGAGCAAAGGACCACCATTACATGTCATGTAGACCACAAGGAAGTTATTTAAATTCAGAAAAAAAAATCATAATATGACCCCTTTAGTAAAAAGTAGATTTTACATCAAATTATAAGATTTTTGCCTGTACTCTCTACTAAAATCTGTACACATTTGCTGTTTTTTTTTGCATTTTTTGTTTTAAATGTAGAAAATAAAAGCCCTTATATGACCTTTTTAATGCGCCTTTTAACTGGTCCTAAAAACAAGGTAGTAAAATGATCGTATTTACCTGATTTACAAAGTAAAATATCACTGATAAAAAGTTAGACATTACGTATTTTTTTAGAGAAAAAAAAATAAGTGCGGAATTATTAGTGTACGTCTGGCAACGCGGCCGTGGTTCCTGTTTTGTCACAGCCGAATTCAAACAGCAACTTTTATTATGAGTGATAAATGGTGAGGTGGTTTACATAAGCATGTTATTTTGTGACCTCCAGGGGGCACTGTTGTAACTGTTCTTACCATGTACAGCAGGGAGGGGATTCATACGACCCCCATTCGTCGCAGTTGACTGACACATGAAACATGACGAATCGGGGTGGGGGGTGGGGGGTTTGCACTCCACCTTATAGGCGCCAGGAGAGTGTCGAGTTGTGGGAATTCCAACTTTGACCGCAGGGTCAGTTGCTATGGAGAGTGGCACTTTCCATCATTTTCAGCAGACTGCAATTGCAAAAATGGTGAACTCTTTTTTTCCAGAATGACGCAGGGATGGGGGCCATATGAATCCTTTTCTCACTGTAAAACGTCCTGTTTGCTATCAATCACAGTTTGATGCTGAGAACTTCAAAAGTTGTTTCATGGCTGAAAAGCAAAGAAAAATCAGGGTTGTTTTATTTTTTTTGAGTGGGGTTGCGATTTTAGAATGATGTACGTATTTGATTTGAAATCCAGGGCGTGTTGTGTGCAATTGGCCGTAAGGAAGCTGCACAATGGAGGGAAAAGTATGTTGATGAAAAAAGCCATGAGCTGGATGGATGAGGGATGAGGGAAGTGTGATGGGAGCGAGGAGAGAGAAGCGTGTGACTCAAATTCATGCTGTTTACTAACACTTGATTTTTGTTATTGTAAAATATTTTCCTGTTGTATATGTGGCATTGAGGCACTTCATAATTCTCTTTATATATTTTTGTACGTCAGCCTTTTGTTCCTGTTTTTGATCTAATTTAAAGATGTGTATTCTAACTGAATAAAAAGCTCAATTCCCATGTAGAGGTTATGAATGAATGAATTGGTGTCGTTAGGCCTATTTTTTTTCAGCCCCCCTAAATTTGTTGAATATTTTTTTAATTTTTCATGAAAGATTGCAGAAAAATACAATATAGATATGCAGGAATATGAGTTTAAACAAATAATAATATAAACTGTCGTTAATGTAACCATTCGCTATTATAAACCATTTGAAGACGCTTTGTCAGCACTTATTATCCAATCCCTTCCACTCAAAATCCAGTCCACGTTTTCACTCTTACCTTAGCAAGGTAGAGCCACTGTTTATAAACTCAGAAGTAGGCTTGTACGGTATACCGGTATTAGTATAGTACCGCGATACTAATGAATCATATTCCGTACTATACCGCCTCTAAAAAAGTACAGCTCCACCCCCTTGTAATTGTCACGTCAGGCCATTGCTGGTTTTACAAGCAGAGGAGCATGTTCGGCGGCGCACAATCAGAGTACTTACAAGCAGACTGTGTGTAGACAGAAAAGGGAGAACGGACGCATTTTGGCTTAAAAACTAACGATAAAGGTGAAGTTATAACACTGAAACGCCCTCAGGAAGAGGTGCTTTAAGACATGGCTAGCTAGCTAGCGGCTAACGTCGATTTGCAGTCTGCAGTGTTTTAGCTACTTCTAAACCACTAATCCTGGTCTCCATGGCGACAAATAAAGTAAGTTCCTCACAAGTATCATCCCTGCAGGACGAGGAGTAGCTAAACATGCTTCACTACACACCGTAGCTCACCGGCATCAAAATATAAACAAACGCCATTGGTGGATCTACACCTGACATCCACTGTAATGATACCAAGTACAGGAGTGTATCTAGTCAACATTACTATGATTACATTGATATTTTTTAGCATCACAAAATCTTTTTTTGTTTTTTTCAAATGTATAAGGTAGGAAATATGTCCCTGGACACATGAGGACTTTGAATATGACCAATGTATGATCCTGTAACTACTTGGTATCAGATTGATGCCCAAATTTGTGCTATCATTCAAAACTAATGGAAAGTATCAAACAACAGAAGAATAAGTGATTATTACATTTTAACAGAAGTGTAGACAGAACATGTTAAAAGAGGAAGTAAGCTAACAGTAAATGGACAAGTAGATTAATAATTCATTTTCTACCACTTGCCTTTAATAATGTTGACACATTAATAGAATGATAAATGACAATATGTTACTGCATATGTCAGCAGACTAAATTAGGAGCCTTTGTTTGTTTACTTACTACTAAAAGACAAGTTGTCTTGTATGTTCACTATTTTATTTAAAGACAAACTTGCAATAAGAAACATGTTTAATGTACCCTAAGATTTATTAAAATAAAGCCAATAATGCCATTTTTTGTGGTCCCCTTTATTTAGAAAAGTACCGAAATACATTTTGGCATCGGGACAACACTAGTCGGAAGTAAACATGCTTCAATTCTAGTCGTCTGTGGTAATTTCAAGGATTCTGCGTAATCAAAGTCAACATTTTCTGAACCGTGGAGAAGATTTTGAAAGAAGATGTCTCCCGCAGTTTTGGGGACATTTGCCTCAAAGTCTGCCAGAATATTGATTGACGTGAGTTCCTAAAACATTATTCTCCCCTGCTGTTTCTGCTCATTTGTCAACTGTTGTATTTTGTAACCGTCTATTTCTGTGAATGAGGACGCTTATCGGCCATTATGCAACCGGAGCGTGGGAGAGTCCACACTGAAGTCACATCATAAAACTATCTGATTTGGAATATAAAACTCATAATAATAATGTCTATTATATTGCTGACAGAAAAATAACTTCCATACCGTATGATAAGCAAAGCACACCTGTACTGCACCTTTGTAGTATAGGTGTGCTACTCAAACTTAATGTAGTTGAAAAGCCTTAGTGTTATTTTAGAGTCGTGTTTTGGGGGCTCTGAAGACTGGATGCACTAGTCAAAAAGGGGGCGTTCTAGACTTAGACTTCCTTTTATTGTCATTCAAATGTGAACTTCACAGTACAGATAAGAACTAAATTCAGTTGCATTAGCTCGTTGTAGTGCAGGATAAAATAGCAATAAGATGCAGATATAAATAGATTACTGTACAGATAAATATATTGCACTTTTGCATAAGCATCCACATTTATGGATGTACACTACCGTTAAAAAGTTTGCGGTCACCCAAACAATTTTGTGGAATAGCCTTCATTTCTAAGAACAAGAATAGACTGTCGAGTTTCAGATGAAAGTTCTCTTTTTCTGGCCATTTTGAGCATTTATTTGACCCCACAAATGTGATGCTCCAGAAACTCAATCTGCTCAAAGGAAGGTCAGTTTTGTAGCTTCTGTAACGAGCTAAACTGTTTTCAGATGTGTGAACATGATTGCACAAGGGTTTTCTAATCATCAATTAGCCTTCTGAGCCAATGAGCAAACACATTGTACCATTAGAACACTGGAGTGATAGTTGCTGGAAATGGGCCTCTATACACCTATGTAGATATTGCACCAAAAAACAGACATTTGCAGCTAGAATAGTCATTTACCACATTAGCAATGTATAGAGTGTATTTCTTTAAAGTTAAGACTAGTTTAAAGTTATCTTCATTGAAAAGTACAGTGCTTTTCCTTCAAAAAAAGGACATTTCAATGTGACCCCAAACTTTTGAACGGTAGTGTATATATGCTTTGTAGTTTTTAAAAATAGACTGCTGCTAATCACACTGCAAAAACTGAAATCTAAGTAAGATTAAATATCTCAAATAATGGTGATATTTGCTTATTTTCTGTCTGATAAGATAATTCTTCTCACTAAGCAGATTTTATGTTAGGGTGTTTGACTTGTTTTGGTCCTAAATGATCTCAGTAAGATATTACAGCTTGTTGCTGAGATTTGATGACCTATATTGAGTAAAACATGCTTGAAACTAGAATATCAACTGTTGCAAAGCTGTGTCATCAACACTCACAAGTATAAAACTTCTTTTTTAAAGTAATAATTTCTTACTTCAAGCATGAAAAAAAATATATCATGATTTTGACACAATTGTGTCTCATAATTAAAACGAATGACAGCCAAATGGACTTTGCTGTTTTATTGTCAATGAAACAATAGACAATACGTACTCATATAGCAGTGCACTTGTTATTAGTGAGAATATACTTATTTTAAGGTATTTTTGGATTCATTGAGGTTAGCTAATTTTACTTGTTTTGGAAAGTCTTGACAAGCTGAATTTTCTTGTTCTATTGGCAAATAATTTTGCTTAGTTCAAATAAAATACCCCTAATTTTTGTATTTTTCTTTCTTGTTTTTGACCAGACTTTTTGCAGTGCATACTTGTTATTGTTGGCAAAGGATTTTGGAAGTCTGCCTAAAGTCTGAGCAGCATGTGCTTCTTGACTGTGGCGCCCCCCAATGGAGAGGCAAAGAACAGACATGAGTGAAATGACGTGATTGTGAGCCGAATTCAATAATGACTTTTGACCTTTTTATGGATGAACGGACAAACATTCCACAATCCAACAACAAAACACTCAAAGTTAGAAAAGTCCAGGCTGTTTTTGAAGGAAAAGGGGTTAAAAAATAAATAAATGCGCAATAAAATGAACTAAAACATATAAGAAATGTTTTCAATTAAGTGTCATGTTCATTGAACAGATTGCATGTTGGAGAGAAAAAAAACTACACAAATTAAAAGATTTAAACTACATTGGAACAGTGGCCCTGCGATGAGGTGGCGACTTGTACAGGGTGTCCCCGCCTTCCGCCCGAATGCAGCTGAGATAGGTGCCAGCAACCCCGAACGGGACAAGCGGTAGAAAATGGATGGATGGAACAGTAATAGCATTTTTTGTCTGCACCTACTTCCTAAATTTAGACATCACCATGAAATACTGCATTAACATTTAAAGGCCTACTGAAAGCCACTACTACCGACCACGCAGTCTGATAGTTTATATATCAATGATGAAATCTTAACATTGCAACACATGCCAATACGGCCGGGTTAACTTATAAAGTGCAATTTTAAATTTCCCGCGAAACTTCCGGTTGAGAACGCCTTTGGATGATGACGTATGTGTGTGACGTAGCCAGTGAAACAGAAGTATCGGTACCCCATTGAATACAATACAAAATAGCTCTGTTTTCATCTCATAATTCCACAGTATTCTGGACATCTGTGTTGGTGAATCTTTTGCAATTTGTTTAATGAACAATGAAGACTGCAAAGAAGAAAGTTGTAGGTGGGATCGGTGTATTAGCGGCGGACTACAGCAACACAACCAGGAGGACTTTGACTCGGATAGCAGACGCGCTAGCCGACGCTAGCCACCAACCGCACGGATTATCGTGGTGAAGTCCTTCGTCCTTCGATCGCTGGAACGCAGGTGAGCACGGGTGTTGATGAGCAGATGAGGGCTGGCTGGCGTAGGTGGAGCGCTAATTTTTTATCATAGCTCTGTGAGGTCCCGCTATACTAAGTTAGCTTCAATGGCGTCGTTAGCAACATCATTTTTAACCTTCGCCAAGCTGGAAAGCATTAACCGTGTATTTACATGTCTATGGTTTAATAGTATTGTTGATCTTCTGTCTATCCTTCCAGTCAGGGATTTATTTATTTTGTTTCTATATGCAGTTAAGCACGATGCTATCACGTTAGCGCCGTAGCTAAAGTGTTTCGTCAATGTATTGTCGTGGAGATAAAAGTCACTGTGAATGTCCATTTCGCGTTCTCGACTCTCATTTTCAAGAGGATATAGTATCCGAGGTGGTTTAAAATACAAATCCGTGATCCACAATAGAAAAAGGAGAGAGTGTTGAATCCAATGAGCCAGCTTGTACCTAAGTTACGGTCAGAGCGAAAAAAGATATGTCTTGCACTGCATTCTAGTCCGTCACTCTAACGATCCTCATCCACGAATCTTTCATCCTCGCTCAAATTAATGGGGTAATCGTCGCTTTCTCGGTCCGAATCGCTCTAGCTGCATTGAAAACAATAGGAAAATATGAGGAGGCAATCAACTGACTACGTCACGCTACTTCCGGTAGGGGCAAGGCTTTTTTTATCAGAGTTGCAAACTTTATCGTCGTTGTTCTATACTAAATCCTTTCAGCAAAAATATGGCAATATCGCGAAATGATCAAGTATGACACATAGATCTGCTATCCCCGTTTAAATAAAAAAAATTCATTTCAGTAGGCATTTAAATCCTTCAGAAATGTCCTATTTCTTCATATTTGTGTTACTTCAAAATAAAAATAAAAAGTTCCAATTCACACCAAGGATTTTCACTCAAGTCCTGTTAACCCCTCTGGAAAATGTGGAATATTCCACAAGTCACACGGTCCACAGGAACGTGCATCATTCAGATCCACGGTTGACTGATTGAGACTTATTAGTAGATTGCACAGTTCAGTACATATTCCGTACAATTGACCACTAAATGGTAACACCCGAATAAGTTGTTCAACTTGTTTAAGTCGGGGTCCACGTTAATCAATTCATGGTATAAATATATACTATCAGCATAATACAGTCATCACACAAGTTAATCATCAGAGTATATACATTGAATTATTTACATTATTTCCAATCCAGGGGTGGGATGTGGAGGGGGTTGGGGCAGGGGGGTTAAGTTTGGTTGATATCAGCACTTCAGTCATCAACAATTATATCATCTGAGAAATGGACATTGAAACAGTGTCGATCTGACTTGGTAGGATATGTACAGCGAGCAGTGAACATAGTGAGCTCAGAAAGCATAAGAACAAGTATATACATTTGATTATTTACAATCCGGGGAGGTGGAAGGGGGAGGGTGTTAGTTTAGGGTTGAAGTTGATGACTGTATTATGCTGACAGTATATATTTGTGCCATGAATTGATTAACGTGGAATATGTACTGTACTTTGTAATCTACTAATACAAGTTTCAATCAATCAATCAAACTCTGCATTTGTGAAAGATAAGACCTTCTGGAGGAAAGTTCTGTGGTCAGATTTTGTCAAGAGGAGTGGTCAAAAATTCAAGAAGAAGCTTGTGGATGGCTACAAAAAGTGCCTTATTGCAGTGAAACTTGCCAAGGGACATGTAAGCAAATATTAACATTGCTATATGTATACTTTTGACCCAGCAGATTTGGTCACATGTTCAGTACTCATAATTAATTCATAAAAGAACCAAACTTCATGAATGTTTTTTTGTGACCAACAAGACAAAAAGATAAGAGTTGTATAAATGATTGGAAACACAAGACAGCCATGACATTATGTTCTTTACAACGTTTGACCACGACTGTAAGTCTCATGTCAACAGTCAAGAGGAGCTTTAGTAAAACTATAACCCATTGCTTTTGAAGACCTTGTATTATAATTCATATAACAAACAACACATCGTGAGAATCGTGTTGTATCAATTCTGAATCGCCAACCCCAAAAAATCGGAATCGAATCGTAAGATACTCACCTCCAGTATTTCATGTATATGCTTTTTCCACTCCTGTTACTCGAATGAGTCATCTTCATCTTGGCAGAACTTGCACAAAACTAAAACAAAGTTGCTTTAGAAAGGGCCAATACACATTTGAGTAGGTTAATTATGTTTTATCGGACTGAACGTTGAAAAACAAACAGAGAAACGACATTAATTTGGGCCTGATAGGATTCAGCTGTGTAAAAAAAAAAAAGAAAAAGGGGAGGACTCTCCGAGCACGTCAAACACATACTGCCCTCTAGTGTCTAGTGGCACATAATGGTATAGCACAACCATTCACTAACTCCCAGCACATCAAACACATACTGCCCTCTAGTGTCTAGTGGCACATAATGGTATAGCACAACCATTCACTAACTCCCAGCACATCAAACACATACTGCCCTCTAGTGTCTAGTGGCACATAATGGTATAGCACAACCATTCACTAACTCCCAGCACATCAAACACATACTGCCCTCTAGTGGCACACAGTTGTTACAGCATCCACTGTCAGCTGTTGAAATAAAGCGACTCCGACACTATGAGTGGCAATAAGCTTTTTATTTAAACATTAAGGCAGTGTCTTATTTTGTTGTCCATTTGTACACTGCTATCCACAAAGCTTGCTGGTGGGCATGTAGATTTTAACCGTGTGAATATTTCTTTTTTTTTTTTTTTTAAATGTTTTTTTTGTAAGACCAACCTTGAAGCAAGCCACATAAATATTTACATCTATTCAGGTTTTTTTTTTATATACAATCCTTGCTATTATACAGTGGGTTATAATAATAATAATAATAATAATTAAAAAAAACAACAACATTATGAACAAAAAAAGCTTTGAACAATGTTATACTGTTTGTCAACATGTGGGGACCGCGTTAGATATTCATGTTATTCTCAGATTGCTGTTGGACAAAAAAAAAAAAAGGCAAGTTAAAAAGAGTTTTGTTTTTAAAAACAAGGTTTTAGTCCATCATCTGTTAGATATGGCTTAGTCTGTTTTTTTACGGTCACATTCTTTAACTTCTTGACACTGTACAACACCTTGACCTTTACGTGGGGACATAAAAGACGGCTGAGATGAGCTTTTGTGCAGACATCTAAACCATGGATGGAGGCGGGGGCCAGGAGGTAGTCCTATAACAGTCGTACACGCGGTGATCCCATACGCACGTCTGCTTTTTGCGGGCATAGTGAAGCAGACATAACAACTTGTCATGTGACGCTCTTTAAAAGCTTCCAGAAGAAGAAAAGAGACATTATCATTTGCTTCTGTTTATAGAGTTTCCAGCACGGGGTGTGGCCGGAAACCAACAAAAAAAAGGAAGAAATTGTGCGTCACTTGGTAACTTCAGTACTGTGCGTGTAAAATAAATGGCACTTAACACTAAGAATATTTCACGTACAAAAGCTGAGCTCCTCCTCCCATGCAGTCACACTGTCACTAAAAGCTCCTGGATGGATTCTGGCAGGCCAGCTGAAGACAAAAGGACTGATGATCATGTCGTCACGTGATCGCTCACATGTGATTGTCGCTGGTGCAGGCGAGACTCTAATTTAAAAAATAAAATAAAAGCAGGATGATGACGCGGGATTCCCACTGACGACAACTAAGTGCTTCATATTCGAGAAAAAGGAAAAAAAAAGCGATTTGTCAACAAACATGGTTAATATAAAAAAAATACAAATAAAAACTGCGAGAAAAGTGTCACTCGTCTCAGTGCCGTCGCGCGCCTGACGTCAGCAGGCCTCGGCTGTTCCTCTGGAGCCTCCCTAATGTTTGCTGACATCAGCATTGAACAGCATGTTTACCCTGTAAACCAATGATATGAACCTCCCACACGTCACCGCAGATAAAAGAGCACACCTTTGCAGCAACCGACGAAAGTACTGCCGTCCAATCACAAGACTGGGCTGAGTGAAAATAACGTAAAAGAAAAAGAATCGAGAAAAAGAAGTTGTCCCGCGTGTCCCTTGCATGCTCTTGTTCTAGTGTAGTGGTAGAAATACCGGTGGGTCCCCTCCATGGTGACCTAGTGGCCGCCATGACGCTTAAGTATCCCATCTACGTGTTGAGCACAGGTCAGCCGAGCCCGTGTTGATAAGGCCAGTGAGGAGAATGGAGTTCAGATAATCCTGGAGTGATGGAGGAAATGTAGAGTGGAATGGTGTGTGAGGTTTCGCTTATGTGTGTATGTGTGTATGTGTATGCGTGTGTGTGATTGCACGGCGGCGTGTCACTCGCTGTCAGACAGGGACTCGTACTGAGACATGAGCAGAGGCTTAGGCTCCTCCTCCCAGGTGCGGCCTTGTCCCTGAGCAGGGACGTGGCCCACCGGTTGGCCGGATGACGGGGATGGAACCGGAATTGTCCCGCTGGGGAAACGCATGATCAAGGGGTTGCACGGGAAGGGAGTGGGAGTTGAACCTGCAAGAAGCACAGACGTCAATGGGTGGTGGATAGATTGAGATGGAAGCGGTGGTCACACAGGGTGGCGTTATGAAACTACAGGGTAGTTTGTAAAAATGGGTCAATTTGTATCTGATACCAGTGTTTCCCACACATTCATTTATTTGTGGCGGCCCGCCACGAAAGAATTACGTCTGCCACAAATTTAAAATATATATATATATATATATATATATATATATATATATATATATATATATATATATATATATATATATATATATATATATATATATATATATAAAAATAAAAATAAAATTGTTTTTTAATTTTTTTGTCCTGTCCAGCTTCTCAGGCAAATCATATAGTTCATGTAGATGCCCATATAGGCTGTTCAGATTTACTTTACAAAAGAGAAGTGTAGGATACTTCTCTTGTTGCCTTATTTGTATTTGACCACTACTGTTTTCTGTTTATTTGTTACTGACTGTGGCAGGACACCTCTGCCTCTGTTTCACTTTATGTTGCTGGTAAATAATATGGTTGTAGTAGTAGGCTAAAGTTAAATTATTTAGTATGCACTAATTAAAGGGGCAGAGCTTTAAGAGACATTTTAGCTTTTATATTTTATAATATATATTTTTTGTAAGAACCACAATTAATAAATATATTTCAGTGAATAACTTATTGTTCAAATCTGTATATAAATATGTACATAAAGTGTTGTAATTATATTGTAAAATGGATGGATGGATTAAAACAAAACTGTTATTAATTAGTAAGTATACATTTTTTTAGCCTTTTTAGAGAAAATCATATCATTGTAGTAAATTATGCAAATTATTCAATGATGTCATGGTGACCACGCCCATAGCCACGCCCCCACCGCCACAGGTATCTTGGCAGTTTATGGGAAACACTGGATACTCTTGGCATTGCTTGTGGTGTCCCCCAAGGGTCTGTGTTGGGGCCAAAACTGTTTAATGTATATATAAATGATATGTTTAATACATCCAAAGTACTGAAATGTATACTATTTGCAGACGACACAAATACATTCTACAGTAGTGATGACTATAATGAGCTCATAAATACAGTAAACACAGAACTAAACATAGTAAAAAAATGGATGTACACAAATAAATTATCTCTGAATATAAATAAAACTAAGATAGTGATGTTTGGAAATCGCAACATAACGTCTGAACAGAAAATAAGTATTGATGGTACCCAAATTGAAATCGTAAATGAGAATACATTTTTGGGAGTAATAATTGATAGTAAACTATCATGGAAAGCTCATGTCAGACACATTAAAACACAAATCTCCAAAAGCCTCTCAATTATAAACAAAGCAAAACAATACCTCAATGAAAACACACTCCGTACTCTATACTGCACCTTGGTACTCCCATACCTTACATACTGTGTTGAAGTATGGGGGAATACTTACCACAACACAGTTCATCCTCTGATCATATTACAGAAAAGAGCAGTGCGGATCATTCACAACGTTGGTTATTTAGAACATACTCATAATCTGTTTATGCAATCAAAGTTGCTCAAATTTGATGACCTTGTTAAACATAATACATTAATAATCTTATATAAAGCATTTAACAAATTATTGTCGTCTAATCGACAACGTTTTTTTATAAGACGAGTGCAGGCTCATAACTTGAGAGGCTTTGGATATTTCTCATTGCCGAGAACTCAAACCACTCGTAAAGGTTTTAGTGTGTCTGTATGCGGAGTAAATCTTTGGAACAAACAGGACTTACAACACAAGCAATGCCAAACTATTAATCGATTTAAACTATTGTACAAACATGGGGTCTTGTTCAAATATAGAGATGAGGGTCTTTCATTTGACCTGCTGATGTACTCTGTCTCAAAGTGTTAACATGTGCTCAATGTTTCCTTATTCCTATGTTGTCTATTACCATTGTTGGTATATTCATTCTTCCTACATTGTTGATACAAATTATTGTCACAGTGTATTAATTATTGTTACCTATGGTAATGCCACTATGATACAACATTTGTATTATAATACTTAAACAAAGTAACAGTGAAACTCATGTGAATAATCACTGAATAGAGAACTGGGGGTGAGATTAAATAAATTATCTTCTTCCCACTCCCTTTCAGGCAAAACTGGACAATCATGCATTACATACTATACATTCCCTTTTGCACTATATTAATTTATATTATTATGTGTTGTCAACTTTGTACTTTTTTATGTCATTGCCTGAAATAAATAAATAAATGAAAAAATGAAAACAGTACATTATGGTTATATGTTTTCTAATTGAAAAAAATGTTTGCTTTGAAACTAAAAAAATATTGTTTTGATGTTGAATTTTACTCTAAAGGCCTTAGTGGCCACATGTGTGGACAGCACCTTTTAGCTCGTATTTCCAAAAATGTGTACACTACTGAATTGGGGTCTTATGGCCGCAAATGTGGACACTTATACTGCCATCCGGTGGTGTCAGAAGAGTATAACATACAATGGAATTTGGGAAAAAAAAAGTGTAAAAATGAAAATTAGCATGTCACTACACATGAAGTACACGTTTGTGTACTCATGGACTAAGTGCATCATATCAAAAGATGATTCTTAGTTTTTATTGTAATTAGGGTCCAATAAGCCCAAATAGCAAAGAGAAATAAAAAAAATGCATGTACACAAACAGCTTGGGCCTTAAGAGGTTAATTAATACATACTGTAAATCTGTGTATTTCAAGTACAAATAAGTGCACACATTTGTGTTTTTGTTCATACTGTGGCGCCATCTTTTGGACGAGTTCGCTCACTGCAGGTTCTGCAAGTTGAAAGTATGTATTTCCTTTTGTTTTGTGCCTTGAAGCGGAAGTAAAAGTGTCGTTCAGTCTACTAGTTGTCCATAGCGTTTCTACTCGCATGGTTCCTTTATTCATCACTCCAAGCAACTTTTGTAAGTTTTACAATATAACTAAAACTATTCATTCTTACTAAATCGTCACATTAGTAATGTTTTCATTCATATTTGTACAAGCTATCATGATGCAATCAAGCTAGCGTCATTAGCATTAGCCACCTACTCAGTGGCCTAGTGGTTAGTGTCCGCCCTGAGATCGGTAGGTTGTGAGTTCCAACCCCAGCCGAGTCATACCAAAGACTATAAAAATGGGACTAATTACCTCCCTGCTTGGCACTCAGCATCAAGGGTTGGAATTGGGGGTTAAATCACCAAAAATGATTCCTGGGCGTGGCCACCGCTGCTGCCCACTGCTCCCCTCACCTCCCAGGGGGTGATCAAGGGGATGGGTCAAATGCAGAGGACAAATTTCACCACACCTAGTGTGTGTGTGACAATCATTGGTACTTTAACTTTAATATGCTAAAACAGTGAAGAGGTTCATTACTTTTTAAACAAGGTTTGTCTATAAAAGCCTGAAAGGCAAAATTGTTTCTACCTGACAAGTTTTCGGCTAACTTGCCTCTGCAGTCTTGATCAGAGGTGTCATGTGATGACGTAACGTCGTCTGTGATGAATTACAGACGTCAAACAATTTTCTATTTTTATTTTGAATACTGTGCACTGTATGTATTTTTCAAAATTCAACATCAAAACTTGATTTTTCACTTTTAAAGTTAATTTGTTCATGTACAAAGTCTAATTAGCCCCTCCCTACCCCATGCAGTGCCACCACTGAGCAAGTGCTTGTTGCCATCTTACATCCAACTGCACTAAATAGTTCATATCTGTCATGAATGTGGTGTCAGTACCTGTCGAGGACGGCCGGTCCTCCCAGACTCGGCTGGTCAGGGGAGTTCTTCTGTTACAGTCCCCTTCTGAGTGGACTGAAGACACAGAGGACGGTCTCTCTCCCCCTGACAGGCCAGGTCCCGGAGACTTGGCCTTGCGCCCATTAGAGCGCCCGTTGCCCTTTGAGGGCTTTCCCGCGCCTACAAAGAGGAGAAAGTAGAAGTAGAATTTGAAGTTGTGTGTTTATGTGACAGCACTCACAGAGAAAGCAATATTTGATCCATATGTAGAGGTCCTAAAGAGGGTGCATCTCATCACTTCTTTTTGATTGTAAGAACAAAGATTTATTATATATACAGTATATTGATGTATATACATATACACACACATTTTTATACACATTTACACACATACATACATACACACATATATATATATGTATATATACTGTATATATGTATATTTTTAAAAAATCGATTTTTTATTTTTTTTTTATTATTATTTTTTTTATTAATCAATCCAACAAAAAAATACACAGCAATACCATAACAATGCAATCCAATTCCAAAACCAAACCCGACCCAGCAACACTCAGAACCGCCATAAACAGAGCAATTGAGAGGAGACACAAACACGACACAGAACAAACCAAAAGTAGTGAAACAAAAATGAATATTATCAACAACAGTATCAATATTAGTTACAATTTCAACATAGCAGTGATTAAAAATCACTCATTGACATTATCATTAGACATTTATAAAAAATTTAAAAAAAAGAACAATAGTGTCACAGTGGCTTGCACTTGCATCGCATCTGATAAGCTTGACAACACACTGTGTCCAATATTTTCACAAAGATAAAATAAGTCATGTTTTTGGTTCATTTAATAGTTAAAACAAATTTACATTATTGCAATCAGTTGATAAAACATTGTCCTTTACAATTATAAAAGCGTTTTACAAAAATCTACTACTCTGCTTGCATGTCAGCAGACTGGGGTAGATCCTGCTGAAATCCTATGTATTGAATGAATAGAGAATCGTTTTGAATCGGGAAAATATCGTTTTTGAATCGAGAATCGCGTTGAATCGAAAAAAATCGATATTGAATCGAATCGTGGGACATCCAAAGATTCGCAGCCCTAATATATATATATATATGTATATGTGTATAAATGTATATGTGTATATATATATATATATGTATATATATATATTCCACATATAAAACATTAAACTGCTTCAAGTTGTTGCTCAGATTAAATAAAATGACAAAACTTTTCTTCTACATACAAAAAGTGCAACATTAAACAGTTTCAAGTCAACTCAGCCTCAGATTAACTTTTCTTTTTCCCCCCCAGCCTTTAACGCTGGTGACTTTCACTCAATTTTCATGTTTTTTGCCAGAAAAATCAGTTTATCCACATTGTCTGCAGAAAGAGCAGACCTGCTTGCAGTTACAATGTCTCCAGCTGTGGAAAACACCCTATCGCTGGGCACGGAGGTAGCAGGTATGGCGAGGTAGTGCCTGGCTAACTTGGCAGTAAGAGGATATATGGGCTCATTGTTCCTCCACCATAGAAGTGGGTCAAAATCTAGTTTTTAATGCAATATGGTCTTAAATCTGCTGCTATAAAAACACTGATGGCATTTGTTATTGCTTTAGCCCTGCCTGACTCGCCGAGGAGAGGCTGCTTGAATGCGGTGTTTGCACGATGCTCGTCTTTCTCTTCGTTGAAGCGATGTTATCCATTGTTGTATCGCACCGCGAAGCCGAAATGTTCCCAAACGGGAGATCTTAACGAGGCAAGAGGGTCTTCCAGCTCTGTCTTTTTGCATTTTGTAGTAGCCCGGTTATTGCTAGCATGCCGTGTGTTGTGCCTCGGTGTGAATTGTTTACACAACGTGCGGTGCGCTACTTAATATGTCCGTGTGGAAACTCGTTCGATGCACCTACGTTCCGAACCGAATCCCCCGTACCGAAACGGTTCAATACAAATACACGTACCGTTACAGCCTTATTATTTATGTACTTTGATTATTTTCCTCGACTGATGTACTAACATCATGTGGGTTTTTTTGTACATATGTAGCATCATCTACAAAGATACAAAGAGTTGCTATTGCGACATCCAGTGGACACAATTAGAACAGCTGTTTCTTTCATTCAAAAATTTCAGGTACATTTTTATACTTAGCAAATTAATCCCGTGGGCCAGATAAAACCTGTTCGCTGGCCTGATCCGGCCCTCGGCCATAGGTTTGACACCCCTGGTTTAGGGTGACACACGATTTACTAGTCGGAGCACCTAAGAGTTCTGATTGCCAAAATTACTAAAGTGTGGCAAGTTTATTTTGAACCGTACAGACCACCAACAAACGTACCAGATTGACTAAAACAGATTAACGTCCCCATTAGCTGAGTCCAACATAGATTTAAACAAGGTTAGGGAAAGTCATCACCTTGTGAGAAACAGTCCTCAGCACGTACGTCAGCTCCGCTCATAGTAACCGGCAGACTGGAAGTCAGTGAATTAGCAGCATTGGCTGAAGAGCGGTCCTCAGGTTGATCGTCATATTTGCCCATTAAGGCCTTTCTTATAATGGCCTCCAGACCGATGGAGTTCCCAGGTGTCTCTGGTGCAGGGTGGCTGCGAACACTCACAGGTCCTATAAAAGAGACAAGCATATATCATGTGAGGTGAAAACAAAAGGCATAGCTCAGGAGAAAATCCACTTGAAGTTAATGTCAGAGAAACTGTAGCGTTAACCTAAGAGCAAAAACAGAAGAGAAGACAACCAATATGATTCATGATCGTCAGAGCGGCTGAATAATACCTAAATTAAATATTTAGATTTAAGAACAGTGTGTAACCTTAGAAAGAATAAAAACATCTGTGGTCAGGAAGTACTGAGAATATTTGTGCTCCAAGAGGGAGACAAAAAGCTCACCAGCAGTTGTTGATGCTGGCATGTTGAAGATTTCAGTTCCAGGCTGACCAGTATCTAAAAGTGTGAGCAAAGTTTATTTATTAAAAACATGCACGCGTGAGTTAATTGCACAAGTTTACCAGTTCTGAAAATGCTCCAGTAAGACTCACTGAAATCGTTGTCGTTCCCCACCACCGTCATCTTTTTCATCATTTCCTGCTTCTTTAAATTCACGATAGCTGAAGTGCTCTCTGTCAGCTTGCTGAAGAAAGCCGGAGGCTGCGAGGTGTTGGGAGGGGAACGGGAACCCATTCTGTGGGAGGGAAAAGTGCCTGGTCAGCACATTTGAACCTGCTGGAGGACTGTTTAGATAAACACTATCCTGGTAGGGGCAGTGCCAAGGAGCAACAAAAGCTGCAGGAGAACTGAGTAACCGAAAAATCGAGAAATCGAGAAATCTTAGTCACATCTGCACCTATAGGCAGTGTTTTCACCTCCTTTATCTAACAAAAGTTTAGATCACAACGACCTGGGGCGGGAATGCCACTGCTTGACAGACAAAGACTGGAATCTCTTGAGTATAAGTCAGTGTTCAAAAACAATTAAAAAAAATACAAAAATGAGGGGTATTTTATTTGAACTAAACAAAATTATCTGCCAATAGAACAAGAAAATATGGCTTGTCAAGACTTTTCAAAACAAGTAAAATTAGCTAACTTCAATGAACCCAAAAATACCTTAAAATAAGTATATTTTCACTAATAACAAGTGCACTTTTCTTGGTAGAAAAAAAAGGCCTTTTTGCTCAATATGTTGAAAAATATTCTTAAATTAAGTAAATGCTAGTGCCATTATCTTGACATAATGACATGCGCTCGGCATTACATTTACTTATACTAAAAACGAATGTATTGTTCTTAATGGAAATTCAACAAGGCAACCGCTTGTTACTCTCGTGGTCTCCTAGCAGCTAAGGCAAATCATATGGTCTAAAAATGCATTTTTCCATCGACAACATGACATCATCGCGTCAAGTGCGTGCTCCTTCAGTCAATTAGTGCGCATATATACCTGTATAACCCGGAACCCCGGCCAAAAATGTTTTTAATTGTAATTTTGAAGAATTTATCTGAATGTGCATGAACTATTTCTGTTCAAAATAGTTTGAAATGTCACATGTTAAATGTTTAAATATTAACTATCAGTTTACTGTACTGTGCCAACTGTACTACTATAGGAGTACGTATTTTCTATTGTTTCATTGAAAATAAAACAGCAAAGTCCATTATTTGGCTGTCATCTGTTTTAATTATGAGACACAATTGTGTCAGTCATGATTTTTTTTTCATGCTTGAAATAAGAAATTATTACTTTAAAAAAGTAGTCTTATACTTGTGAGTGTTGATGACACAGCTTTGCAACACTTGATATTCTAGTTTCAAGAATGTTTTACTCAATATAGGTCATCAAATCTCAGCAACAAGCTGTAATATCTTACTGAGATCATTTAGGACCAAAACACTTAAAACAAGTAAAACACTCTAACATAAAATCTGCTTAGTGAGAAGAATTATCTTATCAGACAGAAAATAAGCAAATATCACCCTTATTTGAGATATTTAATCTTACCTAGATTTCAGTTTTTGCAGTTTATGCTTTTAAAATTGCACAAAAAATTGGAGCTAAAACATATACACAATTTAGTAGATCCCTGTTATTTGTGGGCTTTCTGTGCCAAGACCCCCTGTGAATGGTGGAAAGATGCAATCAATGGAAATGCCTATTTTTAACACTTTAAACTCTATATTACTCTCACGATTGTTAAACACACTTGACAATCAGTTATGCATTAAAGGGGACCTATGATAAATTTAGTCTTTTCTGACTTATATATGTTGTAACGATGTTGGACACTCATGTTACACAATGCCCAAGCGTCAGACTCTGCACAGCAAAAACTGAAATCTAAGTAAGATTAAATTATCTCTAATAAGGGTGACATTTGCTTATTTTCTGTCTGATAAGATAATTCTTCTCACTAAGCATATTTTATGTTAGAGTGTTGTATTTGTTTTAAGGGTTTTGGTCCTAAATGATCTCGGTAAGATATTACAGCTTGTTGCTGAGATTTGATGACCTATATTGAGTAAAACATGCTTGAAACTAGAATATCAACTGTTGCAAAGCTGTGTCATCAACACTCACAAGTATAAAACTACTTTTTTAAAGTAATAATTTCTTATTTCAAGCATGAAAATAAAAATCATGACTTTGACACAATTGTGTCTCATAATTAAAACAGATGACAGCCAAATGGACTTTGCTGTTTTATTTTCAATGAAACAATAGAAAATCCGTACTCATATAGTAGTACAGTTGTTATTAGTGAGAATATACTTATTTTAAGGTATTTCTGGGTTCATTGAGGTTAGCTAATTTTACTTGTTTTGGAAAGTCTTGACAAGCCAAATTTTATTGTTCTATTGGCAGATAATTTGGCTGAGTTCTAATAAAATACCTCTCATTTTTGTATTTTTTTTCTTGTTTTTGAACACTGACTTTTTGCAGTGTAGTGAATTGACTCGTGTGAGACAGCACTCTCTTCTGGATTCAGAGCTGCAGTATGCTTTCCCCCTGCAGATGGCGCCATGAAACCTGTTTCTATTTAAGTTTCTATTAAAAAAACAACTTATTTTCAATTTAAAGCGGAGCAAATAAATCCGCAAATAAGTGGGGATCTACTGTATCATCACATATGTCATAAGACCTCTAAGTCTCTCCACACTTACACTTATCAGCTTCAACATAAGCTCTGTGAGAATCTATTAAGTATTATAAATCTCCAAGCCTAAGAGGGTGTTGGTTCTTTACCCTTGCTCCTCTTGTTCATTGGGATAGGACACCCCTCCCTGGCCCTCGGGTTCAGAATTGGCTCCAGGAGGTGATACCGGTTCAATGCCGTCATTGGAGACACTGGTCGGGGATGTTTTGGGCTGAATGGGAGACCTGCGCAGCACACACGCACACACAAGCGGTTAATAACCACAGTGACCTTTTCACAAATGTCTCACTAACATGGCCCCATGTGTCTATGAAACACGAGTACAGTACTTGTAGTCTATTCATACATTTATTAGACGTCAGAAATAGCGACGAGGGGCCCCCCTCCAAGCCAGTCGGTCATATTTGCTGTTGGTGATTCCGCTTTGTAATTACTCTTACCGGTCTCTGTTACGGTCTCCCCCAAGACTCTCAGGATAGCGGGCTGCCTGTGAAGACTCCTGGGAGGTTGGTGGGGGCTGGGAGGCACTGGGAGGACGTGTCAAGTCCAGGATGGGAGAGCCATGGTAACCTTGCTGCTGCTGCTGCTGACTCTGTCTGGTGTAGTCCTTTGTTATCACCTCCTGTTGACGTAAAAAGTAGTGGAGTTACAAAATTGATGACCCGGTTTATACACAACACAATCTGTACTGCAGAAACTGAAATCCAAGTAAGATCAAACATCTCAAATAAGGGTGATATTTGCTTATTTTCTGTCTGATAAGATAATTCTTCTCACTAGGCAGATTTTATGTTAGAGTGTTTTACTTGTTTTAAAGGTTTTGGTCCTAAATTATCTCAGTAAGATATTACAGCTAGTAGCTGAGATTTTATGACCTATATTGAGTAAAACATGCTTGAAACTAGAATATCAACTGTTGCAAAGCTGTGTCATCAACACTCACAAACAATGTTCCCTCTAATTTTTAATGTTTGTGAGCAAACGCACAAACTCCCTGAGCATTCAGTGGAATACATGTGAGCAACATCAGACGTGCACACTGTGGCCACACCAGCGTCACACCTGTCCCAAACCTGACATCATAACAATTTAAATGTTTTATTAAAATAATTTTCTGATATAATTTATTTTGCCCTCTTACAATGACAATAACAAAAAAAACCATGTTTTTCATGACCTATGTGCTAGTATTGTATGTCTGGCTGCGGGTCCTGCCTTTAAAAGAAATGTTACCCCTTTCAGAGATTACATTTAGTTCCTGTAACTTTCTGTCTGTAAAATACATCTTTTTATTAGCATTTATGAAATCTAGTGACAATATTTCATGAATAATATCCTTAGATTAACATTCTTAATAAATGGCAGTAAAATAAGCACACATCTGATTAAGGAGTCAGAGTGTACAACCTGGCATTTACACATTGTGTGGCGTTGGGGTTGTCCGACTTTTTGTGTGGCCATAAACGCAACACTGGCTAAGTGCAATGAGTGCGTGTGTTGGTGCAGGTGAGACAGAGCGAGCGGCTTCTGTTGAAACGACGGATGACTAAATTGGTTTAAGCCTGGTTTGTATGGCAGAAAATTACCAGTTTTTATAGATACGTTTTTTTACTCATGTTTTTGGTGTGGTTACAAACAGTTTTGCTCAATAAAGTGATTGATGGAATTCCAGTCCGTAAAGTGTCTGGACAGACGATAATTGAACTGTGTTGACAAAGATTGTTTTATTCATTGGGGCCACTCTTGTTGTCACTTGTCACTCATAGAGTTGCATTGCAAAATCATACAGAATAAATTGTAGTGTTTATTTTGTTTAAAGTTCAGATGGGATTTTTGATTTTCTGCACGGCATTAATTTGCTGTGCGCAGAGGACGTGTGAGCAGTGCGCAATTGCGCAGGCGCGCACCTAAGAGGGAACGTTGCTCACAAGTATAAAACTACTTTTATAAAGTAATAATTTCTTACTTCAAGCATGAAAAACAAAATCATGATGCCGAGCGCATATCATTATGTCAAGATAATGGCACTAGCATTTACTTAATTTAAGAATATTTTTCAAAATATTGAGCAAAAAGGTCTCTTTTTTTTCCTACCAAGAAAATTGCACTTGTTATTAGTGAGAATATACTTATTTGAAGGTATTTTTGGGTTCATTGAGGTTAGCTAATTTTACTTGTTTTGGAAAGTCTTGACAAGCCAAATTTTCTTGTTCTATTGGCAGATAATTTTGCTTAGTTCAAATAAAAGACCCCTAATTTTTGTATGTTTTTTCTTGTTTTTGAACACTGACTTTTTGCAGTGTGGGATGGGAGGTTTTTTTTTTTTTTTCCGATGTTACGTCAATCGGTTGCCATCTCACATTAATCTCTCACAAAGTAAATCGTCATTCAAGACAGCTTTGAAGATATACTTATTGCAGCTGCCCACATGGCGTGAATTTTTAATACTGGGTTTAACTAGCTTTTTTATCTTATGTTGTATTTTTCCTTTGTATAATGTTTGGTAATGCATGTATTCTTTGTATTTTTATTTTGTATGCTCCAATGTGGACCCCAGGAAGACTAGCAGTCGCCTTGGCATCAGCTAATGAGGATCCATTCAATAAACAATAGACAATGGACTTACACTGATGTGCTGAGCCAGGGTAACCACCCTTTGGCTGCCTTTCACACAAGGAGAAGGCGGCTGCTGGCCTGGGGACATCCTCTCCTCAGACGGAGGACGGTACTGACCATGGGAGTCTATCTTCTGCTGACCTGTGAGTCAAACCCAAACACATGCAGGTTAATAGAAAAAATAATGAAAATCCCATTCACACAGAGGTAACCATTTGCTTGTTTTCCCCCAATTAAACACATGTGCTAATGAAACATGCACAATTAAAAAGTCTACCCCCTCACCATCTAAGGTGGATGTGAATTTGAAAAAAAGTGTTTGTCCTTACTTTAAAGGAATACTAAATGGGCAAGGTTCATTATTAAAGGGCAGTGGATTGTTCCATACTTTTGACCAGAAGTGGTATTTTGAAATGTGATTTTACTTGATATACAGTATGTTTTCATGGGATGAATACAACCGACACTGTGGATGTCTTAACTTATTCTAGCTGCTTAAGCTGGTCTTTGTTATCATAAACAGGAGCTCATTCATACAAACCCTGTTTCCATATGAGTTGGGAAATTGTGTTAGATGTAAATATAAACGGAACACAATGATTTGCGAATCATTTTCAACCCATATTCAGTTGAATATGCTTCAAAGACAACATATTTGATGTTCAAACTGATAAACATTTTTTTTTTTGCAAATAATCATTTACTTTAGAATTTGATGCCAGCAACACGTGACAAAGAAGTTGGGAAAGGTGGCAATAAATACTGATAAAGTTGAGGAATGCTCATCAAACACTTATTTGGAACATCCCACAGGTGAACAGGCAAATTGGGAACAGGTGGGTGCCATGATTGGGTATAAAAGTCGATTCCATGAAATGCTCAGTCATTCACAAACAAGGATGGGGCGGGGGTCACCACTTTGTCAACAAATGCGTGAGCAAATTGTTGAACAGTTTAAGAAAAACCTTTCTCAACCAGCTATTGCAAGGAATTTAGGGATTTCACCATCAACGGTCCGTAATATCATCAAAGGGTTCAGAGAATCTGGAGAAATCACTGCACGTAAGCAGCTAAGCCCGTGACCTTCGATCCCTCAGGCTGTACTGCATCAACAAGCGACATCAGTGTGTAAAGGATATCACCACATGTGCTCAGGAACACTTCAGAAAACCACTGTCAGTAACTACAGTTGGTCGTTACATCTGTAAGTGCAAGTTAAAACTCTCCTATGCAAGGCGAAAACCGTTTATCAACAACACCCAGAAACGCCGTCGGCTTCGCTGGGCCTGAGCTCATCTAAGATGGACTGATACAAAGTGGAAAAGTGTTCTGTGGTCTGACGAGTCCATATTTCAAATTGTTTTTGGAAACTGTGGACGTCGTGTCCTCCGGACCAAAGAGGAAAAGAACCATCCGGATTGTTATAGGCGCAAAGTTGAAAAGCCAGCATCTGTGATGGTATGGGGGTGTATTAGTGCCCAAGACATGGGTAACTTACACATCTGTGAAGGCGCATTAATGCTGAAAGGTACATACAGCTTTTGGAGCAACATATGTTGCCATCCAAGCAACGTTATCATGGACGCCCCTGCTTATTTCAGCAAGACAATGCCAAGCCACGTGTTACAACAGCGTTGCTTCATAGTAAAAGAGTGCGGGTACTAGACTGGCCTGCCTGTAGTCCAGACCTGTCTCCCATTGAAAATGTGTGGCGAATTATTCAGTTAAGTTAAAGTACCAACGATTGTCACACACACAATAGGTGTGGTGAAATTTGCCCTCTGCATTCGACCCATCCCTTTGATCACCCCCTGGGAGGTGAGGGGAGCAGTGGGCAGCAGCGTAGCCGCGCCCGGGAATAATTTTTTGGTGATTTAACCCCCAATTCCAACCCTTGATGCTGAGTGCAGCCTAAAATACCACAACGGAGACCCCCGGACTGTTGAACAACTTAAGCTGTACATCAAGCAAGAAAGGGAAAGAACTCCACCTGAGAAGCTTAAAAAATGGTCTCATCAGTTCCCAAACGTTTACTGAGTGTTGTTAAAAGGAAAGGCCATGTAACACAGTGGGGAACATGCCCTTTCCCAACTACTTTGGCACGTGTTGCAGCCATGAAATTCTAAGTTAAATATTATTTGCAAAAAAAAAATAAAGTTTATGAGTTTGAACATCAAATATCTTGTCTTTGTAGTGCATTCAATTGAATATGGGTTGAAAAGGATTTGCAAATCATTGTATTCCGTTTATATTTACATCTAACTCATATGGAAACGGGGTTTGTACATGTAACCATGTGGATTCTTTCCTTCACCCTGACTCCTGTATTGATGTCAGTAAGGGTGTAACGGTACGTGTATTTGTATTGAACCGTTTCGGTACGGGGGATTCGGTTCGGTTCGGAGTTGTACCGAACGAGTTTCCACACGGACATGTTAAGTAGCGTACCGCACGTTGTGTAAACAATGCACACTGAGGCACAACACACGGCATGCTATCTGCGACCGGGCTACTACAACATGCAAAAGCCAGAGCTTGAAGACCCTCCTGCCTCGTTAAGATCTCCCGTTTGAGAACATTTGGGTTTCGCGGTGCGATACAACAATGGATAACATCGCTTCAACAAAGAGAAAGACGAACAAACACAGCTCCCACCGCATTCAAGCAGCCTCTCCTCGGCGAGTCAGGCAGGGCTAAAGCAATAACAAATGCCGTTGGTGTTTTTATAGCAGCAGATTTAAGACCATATTGCATTAAAAACTAGATTTTGACCCACTTCTATGGTGGAAGAACAATGAGCCCATATATCCTCTTACTGCCAAGTTAGCCAGGCACTACCTCGCCACACCTGCTACCTTCGTGCCCAGCCAAAGGATATTTTCCACAGCTGGAGACATTTTAACTGCAAGCAGGTCTGCTCTTTCTGCAGACAATGTGGATAAACTGATTTTTCTGGCAAAAAACATTGAGTGAAAGTCACCAGGGTTAAAGGCTGGGGGGGGAAAAGAAAAGTTAATCTGAGGCTGAGTTGACTTGAAACTGTTTAATGTTGCACTTTTTGTATGTAGAAGAAAAGTTTTGTCCTTTTATTTAATCTGAGCAACAACTTGAAGCAGTTTAATGTTGCACTTTATATGTAGAAAGGTTTTGTTAAGAAACCAATTCTGAGCCTTATCTTATTTAGTTTTTATTTTATATATGTTGACTGCATTAACCCTGGCAATCGACCCTGTGTGTATATGTATGTTATTGTTATGTTAAAAGGATAAAGCCATTGTTTACAAATTTTGGTAAATAAATAACCAGAAAATTTAAATATTTTTTTTTTCTTACTGTACCGAAAATGAACCGAACTGTGACCTCTAAACCGAGGTACGTACTGAACCGAAATTTTTGTGTACCGTTACACCGTTAGATGTCAGGAGAGGATGGTTCAAGTTGTGGATGAGGGACATGAAATGATTGCATGGAATCCCTGAGAGGGCACATTCCTCCCAAAGGACAGGATGTTGTGGTTTCTGTCTGCCAGGAATGAAATGTTTACCTGACTAATAACTACTTGCTTGTAAGAAATAATCAACATCAATATGATGCTGCCATTCATTGTGATTAGGGCTGCAATGATTAATCGACTAAAGTTATTAGAAAAACGCTTTGGTGTATATTCTATTCCTTCGATTAATCGGTTAATGACTGTAACTGATAAAAATTGATAAAGCCCGGAACTTACAAGAGAGTTGAGGTGTGGCGGCGAACAGCGCAGATTTTTAGTATTTCCTTTTTTTATTTTTATTAATGCACACATGCTAAAAGTGCTATTTCAATGTTTGAAATGTGTATTTATTAGAAAAAAGAATGAACATTACAGCAAGTTTTGTATATTTCAACTATTTTCCCTAAACTACACTGCAAAAACTGAAATCTAAGTAAGATTAAATATCTCAAATAAGGGTGATATTTGCTTATTTTCTGTCTGATAAGATAATTCTTCTCACTAAGCAGATTTTATGTTAAGAGTGTTTTACTTGTTTTAAGGGTTTTGGTCCTAAATGATCTCAGTAAGATATTACAGCTTGTTGCTGAGATTTTATCACCGATATTGAGTAAAACATGCTTGAAACTAGAATATCAACTGTTGCAAAGCTGTGTCATCAACACTCACAAGTATAAAACTACTTTTTTAAAGTAATAATTTCTTACTTCAAGTATGAAAAAAAAAATCGTGATGCCGAGCGCATATCATTATGTCAAGATAATGGCACCATCTTAGTCACGTCCGTTGTGTCCTTGGGCAAGACACTTCACCCTTGCTCCTGATGGCTGCTGGTTAGCGCCTTACATGGCAGCTCCCGCCATCAGTGTGTGAATGGGTGAATGTGGAAATACTGTCGAAGCGCTTTGAGTACCTTGAAGGTAGAAAAGCGTTATACAAGTATAACCCATTAATCATTTATTATTTACTAGCATTTACCATATTTTTTGGACTATAAGTCGCAGTTTTTTTCATAGTTTGGCCGGGGGTGCGACTTATACTCAGGAGCGACTTATGTGTGAAATTATTAACACATTACCGTAAAATATGAAATAATATTATTTAGCTCATTCACGTAAGAGACTAGACGTATAAGATTTCATGGGATTTAGCGATTAGGAGTGACAGATTGTTTGGTAAACGTATAGCATGTTCTATATGTTATAGTTATTTGAATGACTCTTACCATAATATGTTACGTTAACATACCAGGCACGTTCTCAGTTGGTTATTTATGCCTCATATAACGTACACTTATTCAGCCTGTTGTTCACTATTCTTTATTTATTTTAAATTGCCTTTCAAATGTCTATTCTTGGTGTTGGGTTTTATCAAAAAAATTTCCCCCAAAAATGCGACTTATACTCCAGTGCGACTTATATATGTTTTTTCCCTTCTTTATTATGCATTTTTGGCCGTTGCGACTTATACTCCAGAGCGATTTATACTCCGAAAAATACGGTACTTAATTTAAGAATATTTTTCAACATATTGAGCAAAAAGGTCACTTTTTTTTCTACCAAGAAAAGTGCACTTGTTATTAGTGAGAATATACTGTATTTTCCGCACTATAAGGCGCACCTAAAAACCTCCATTTTTCTCAAAAGCTGACAGTGCGCCTTATAATCCGGTGCACCTTATATATATGGACCAATATTGAGCCACAACAGGTCTGGCAACTACGGTAAGCAGCCGCCGACTTCATTTTCCCCCCTAGAAGAAGAAGCGTGCGGTGCATGCTGGGATATATGAGGAAGGCAGGAATTGTCACTTAACTGCTAGACAACAGCAGCGACAGTGACTCCATTAATGACGACTTCAACGAGACGGGCATGTTGGATGCCATATTCGCCCGACTGTTTAATTCGGACACTGAAGAAGAAGAATTTGAGGGATTCGTGGATGAGGAATAACTTCATAAAGTGAGCTTTACATGTTTATTTTGTGTGTTGTGTTGTGTGACATTAACGTTTGAGCAACGTTGAGTTATTGATATATTGTTATTACTTTGCACTATTTCGAGTATTACTATATTATGATTGCACGTTTGATTTACCGTAACAGTATCAGACTGTTTTTTACGTGTTTATTGAATCGAGGGAAAAGTTCCCCTCCAATATGTGATGTAAATGTTGCATTACATGTTATACCTTGTTGTTGTTAAAAGACAAACGAAATACCACGTCACTGACTTTACCTCGGGGGAAATAATAAAACAGCTGTTTATTCATTTTGGGAGTGAACGGAGTTGTCAGAACGCTGGTTTGTAATCTATTAATAAAGTTTGACTGACCTATCTGACTGTTTTATTGACATTCCCTTTAGCGCAGCTCCATCTAATGCAGGCCAGGGCAATTATTTTGACTCGGGGGCCACATTTAGAGAAAAAAATTTGACTGGGGGCCGGTATTTCTATTTTTAGGAACACTAATACAAAACCTCACAATAATGTCTGATTGAATGCTAAAAGCGTTATGACAGACCGCCTTAAAAAACGTATTGGAATTTTACATTTTTCTATGAACGATAAAACACTGAATATTGACAAAATATGAATGTCACACCCCCTTTCGATCGACATATTTTACAATCAAGTGAAACGCAACAAAAATCCAACAAACAGTGAAATATGAACGCGAAGGGTACAAAATAAACCCACCTACAATCTGATATATCTGATACATCACTAAGCTTTAGAACTTTGTTGTGAAAATCTCCTTCCGCGTCTGAGCTGCTGTGACGTAGATTACCATAGTAACTAATTAGATGACCATAGTAACTAATTAGATTACCATAGTAACTAATTAGATTACCATAGTAACTGGTATATCAGCCATAAGCGCAGATTGCAACCATTGAAATACTTTGTATAGTTCAAGACTTATGGTCATTAGAAAACATCATTTCACATCATAATGGCAGCTACACTTTCCATCTTAAAGATCTAAAACAATTATTTGGGAATGTCCGGCGGGCCAGATTGAAAAGCTAAACGGGCCGCATGTGGCCCCCGGGCCTTAATTTGCCCAGGTCTGATCTAATGGATGCATAACGTAACCCCAGCCTCTACTGTAGCGTCTATTCTATGCGCCTTATATATGAACAAAGTTTTAAAATAGGCCATTCATTGAAGGTGCACCTCATAATCCGGTGCGCCTTATAGTGCGGAAAATACGGTACTTATTTTAAGGTATTTTTGGGTTCATTGAGGTTAGCTAATTTTACTTGTTTTGGAAAGTCTTGACAAGCCGAATTTTCTTGTTCTATTGGCAGATCATTTTGCTTAGTTCAAATAAAATACCCCTAATTTTTGTATTTTTTTTTCTTGTTTTTGAACACTGACTTTTTGCAGTGTAGTAACTTTGAGAATGTTGATTGATAGAAATGAATTGAGCATGTGCGGTGTGTGTGAGTGGAGGGAGCACAGCATTAATTATGATGCCATAAAAAAAAGGAGCATGCAAAGAATCTGGAAGTCAGGAAGCTGTAGTACCCCGTCTCCCTCTGAAAGGCTGAAAGTCTCCTGATTGACTCACGATGTGCGACAACAGGACACAGTTCGGTGGTTGGCAGTTCTTTAAGCAAATGGTTCTTCATGCGTAAATGTTTCAAAGTGATGGCATTATAGTACAGTTGTGCTCATAAGTTTACATACCCTGGGAGAATGTATGATTTCTTGGCCATTCTTCAGAGAATATGAATGATAACACAAAAACCTTTCTTCCACTCATGCTTAATGGTTGTGTGAAGCTATTTATTGGCAAACAACTGTGTTTACTCTTTTTAAATCAAAATGACCCTGATCAAAAGTTTACATATCCCAGTGACTTTGATCTGATAACATGCACAAAAGTTGACACAAACAGGTTTGAATGGCTAATCAAGGTTCCAATCCTCACCTGTGACATGTTTGTTTGTAATTAATGTGTGTATAAAAGGTCAGTGAGTTTCTGGGCTTCTGACAGACCATTGCATCTTTCATCCAGTGCTGTACAGATGTTTATGGATTCTGAGTCATGGGGAAGGCAAAAGAATTGTCAAAGGATCTGCGAGAAAAGGTAATTGAACTGCATAAAACAGGAAAGGGGTATAAAAAGATATCCAAGGAATTGAGAATGCCAATCAGCAGTGTTCAAACGCTGATTAAGAAGTGGAAAATGAGGGATTCAGGTAGACCAGCACAGATTTCAGCCACAACAGCCAGGAAAATTGTTCGAAATGCAAAGAAAAATCCACAAATAACTTTAGCTGAAATACAGGACTCTGAAAATTTGTGGTGTGGCTGTTTCAATATGCACAATAAGGAGGCACTTGAAGAAAGATGGGCTTCATGGTCGAGTCGCCAGAAGAAAGCCATCACTCCAAATTACTTTGTTCCAGAAGTTTTGAGGCTTGTCTCTCTGCTGTTTGGCGTAATGTAAGCGGGATACTTTGTGACATTTGCGCAGAAATGGCTTTCTTCTGGCTACTCGACCGTGCAGCCCATTTTTGGATTGGAACCTTGATTAGCCATTCAAACCTGTTTGTGTCAACTTTTGTGCGTGTTATCAGATCAAAGTCACTTTTGATCAGGGTCATTTGGGTACTTTCTTTTGTCATTTTGATTTAAAAAGAGTAAACACAGTTGTTTGCCGATACATAGCTTCACACAACCATTAAGCATGAGTGGAAGAAAGGTTTTTGTGTTATCATTCATATTCTCTGAAGAATGGCCAAGAAATCATAAATTCTCCCAGGGTATGTAAACTTGTGAGCACGACTGTATATACAATTCTGTAGGGCCCTTTAGTCACCTGTCTTACAACTACAGTGTAAACTATTGTATGTGCACCCTTTACTGCAAGAAAAACAAAAAAAACATAATCACACTACTGC
>NC_084736.1:73412580-73432580 GCF_033978785.1 Entelurus aequoreus | reverse complement strand
CATATTGTAAAAACTATAATAATAATAATTTGTGTTTGACTGACAGATATGAATATTCCATCCCTAAGCAAAACGTGATTTAGAACTTGGTGAATAAATTATTGTTGGTAAGTACAGATGTCAGCTGTTTCTTTCTCACCAGGGTTATGCAAATATCATGTGGGATTTTGGTAAGGAAAAGATCCCAAAAGCAGAATGCAACAACTCAAAATAAATTGTTACCAAAAAGTAACATTTTGGTTAGAGATGTCCGATAATATCAGCCGATAAATGCTTTAAAATGTAATATCGGAAATTATCGGTATCGGTTTCAAAGAGTAAAATTAATGACATTTTAAAGCGCCGCTGTACGGAGCGGTACATATATGGTAAAACACGGACGTAGGGCATACTTGCCAACCCTCCTGATTTTCCTGGGAGACTCCCGAGTTTCAGTGCCCCTCCCGAAAATCTCCCAGGGCAACCATTCTCCCGAATTTCTCCTGATTTCCACCCGGACAACAATATTGGGGGCGTGCCTTAAAGGCACTGCCTTTAGTGTCCTCTACAACCTGTCGTCATGTCCGCTTTTCCTCCGTAGAAACAGCGTGCCGGCCCAGTCACATAATATATGCGGCTTTTACACACACATAAGTGAATGCAACGCATACTTGATCAACAGCCATACAGGTCACACTGAGGGAGACCGTATAAACAACTTTAACACTGTTACAATTATGTGCCACACTGTGAACCCACACCAAACAAGAATGACAAACACATTTTGGGAGAACATCCGCACCGCAACACAAGCTTCACCTTTATCGGGAGTTTTGAAGCCCAAATACTTTCATATTGCGTTTCAAGCGCCCCCCTTATTAACCAGTAGAAACGGCATTCTTTTTATCTACGCTGTTTTCTGCTTATATGCTGTGTGTTTGTGCGCTGACACACTCAACATCATGTACGTCACCGCCGCACGGCAGCAGGCAGATGGGGTGAAAAAAATACCGGTATTTTTCAAATGCAGTATAGTATCGTTTTGGATTCAAGTAAGTAATACCGCAGTACTTAATTAGTACCGGTATACCATACTACAATTGAAATGTGGTGCAGACCACCTTATTTAAATGAGGATGCTCTGACGATTAGAGATGTCCGATAATATCGGGCTGCCGAAATTATCGGCCGATAAATGCTTTAAAATGTAATATCGGAAATGATCAGTATCGGTTTCAAAAAGTAAAATTTATGACTTTTTAAAACGCGTGGTACACGGACATAGGTAGAAGTAGAGAGCGCCAATAAACATTAAAGGCACGGCTTTTGCGTGCTGGCCCAATCCCATAATATCTACGGCTTTTCACACACACAAGTGAATGCAAAGCATACTTGGTCAACAGCCATACAGGTCACACTGAGGGTGACCGTATAAACAACTTTAACACTGTTACAAATATGCGCCACACTGTGAACCCACACCAGACAAGAATGACAAACACATTTCGGGAGAACATCCGCACCGTAACACAACATAAACACAACAGAACAAATACCCAGAACCCCTTGCAGCACTAACTCTTCCGGGACGCTACAATATAACACCACCGCTACCACCAAACCCCGCCCCCCCAATCCCGCCCACCTCAACCCCGACCCCCCACCACAACCCCGCAAGTATGGGTCAAATACTTATTTTTTACAAAATCAGCAAAGGACCAAATACCGTATTTTTCGGAGTATAAGTCGCTCCGGAGTATAAGTCGCACCAGCCGAAAATGCATAATAAAGAAGGAAAAAAAACATATAAGTCGCACTGGAGTATAGGTCGCATTTTTTGGGGGAAATGTATTTGATAAAACCCAACACCAAGAATAGACATTTGAAAGGCAATTTAAAATAACTAAAGAATAGTGAACAACAGGCTGAATAAGTGTACGTTATATGCCGCATAAATAACCAACTGAGAACGTGCCTGGTATGTTAACGTAACATATTATGGTAAGAGTCATTCAAATAACTATAACATATAGAACATGCTATACATTTACCAAACAATCTGTCACTCCTAATCGCTAAATCCCATGAAATCTTATACGTCTAGTCTCTTACGTGAATGAGCTAAATAATATTATTTGATATTTTACGGTAATGTGTTAATAATTTCACACATAAGTCGCTCCTGAGTATAAGTCGCACCCCCGGCCAAACTATGAAAGAAACTGCGACTTATAGTCCGAAAAATACGGTACTTATTTTTCCCTGTTGTAGTTTTTTGTGTAGTGCTCTCAATAAAGTTGATAGAAATACATCTGGCAAGGGAAATAAACTATTTAAAGAATAAATAAAAAAACCCACCATCATGCTGCCTTTGACTTGACTCCCTGGACAGAGGGGAGCCCCGATGTGACGGCCCAGGGTAGGGGTTCCTTAAAGTGCCTTTGTCGTCGTAGCCAACAGGGCTATGGTGGGCCTTGCCTCCCTGTTCTGACCCAAGTGTAAGGGGAGAAGAACGGGCTATTGTGCTGGCGGTGCTGACTACCGCGCTAGGTCGTCCTTTGGGTGCCTCTTCGTAGCGTCCCCTATCAGCCCGCATATCCATGTGAGGGGGTGCGTTATGGTAGGAACGCGGTGAACTGGCGATGATCGAGCGCACATCATGTCGTTTACCAGAGCCAGCAGCCTCCTGTTTCATGGGAGTTCCCTAGAAGGAATAACAACCAGGAATACTAAATAAACCATTTGAAAAATAAAAAAAAACACCTTGGGGGTTTAAAAGGTATGATGTCCGTACCTGTGTTAACATGCCCTCCTTGCCAGTCTGTCTGAGCTCTTCTCTGGGAATGAGGTGGATAGAGCGCCCAGCCTCCTTCACTGTGGGCACCATGGACTCTCTACCCTTAAGTGGGTCCGTCATTGAACTGCCTCCACGTGGCGGAGAGTTCTCTCTTTTCATTTGCTTGGCCTCTCTCCTCAGGTAGCTGTCCTGAGGGTCCAGATGGCGTGGTATGCCTGACACCGTGAGAATAAATGATTTGAAAAGAGAATATAGCTGGGGCAAAAAATAAATCACATTATAGTTAATTCATGAAGAAGAGAATGTTTGTTGTCATAAAAAAAAAAATGTCCGAGGACATTCATCCACCTGTAGGAGGATTCTTCTTGAGAAAATGTGGCAGATATAGATAAAACAAGAGTACCATATTTTCCGGACTATAGGGCGCACCGGATTATAAAGCGCACTGCTGATGAATGGTCTATTTTCAATCTTTTTTCATATATAAGGCGCACCGGATTATAGGGCACATTAAAGGAGTCATATTATAGTTGTTTTTTTCCTAAATGTAAAACACTTCCTTGTGGTCTACATAACATGTAATGGTGGTTCTTTGGTCAAAATGTTGCATAGATGATGTTTTACAGATCATCTTCAAGCCGCTTTCTGACAGTCGCTTCAGGATGCGCCGTTTTGTGGGCGGTCTTATTTACGTGGCTCACCTTCGACAGCGTCTTCTCCCCGTCATCTTTGTTGTAGCGGTGTGGCGTGCAAGGACGGGGGTGGAAGAAGTGTCAAAAGACGGAGCTAACTGTTTTAATGACATTCACATTTTACTTATTGACTTGTTGGAGTGCTAATCAGGCATATAGGCGCTATAGCTCGGTTGGTAGAGTGGCCGTGCCAGTAACTTGAGGGTTCCGGGTTCTATCCCCGCTTCCGCCATTCTAGTCACTGCCGTTGTGTCCTTGGGCAAGACACTTGACCCACCTGCTCCCAGTGCCACCCACACTGCTTTAAATGGAACTTACATATTGGCTTTCACTATGTAAAGCGCTTTGAGTCACTAGAGAAAAGCGCTATATAAATATAATTCACTTCACTTCACTTCAATCAATAACGGAGGAGCATCTCCTCATTCGGAAACAACAACAAGGAAATGTGTCCCGTGAAAAACTGTCCGACCGGAACTTTCTAATAACTAAAGTTCCTTGGGTGAATAATGTAAACTCACTACACCGGTATGTTTTAGCGCTTTCATGGCGAGTTTACTGACATATATAAGTAAGAACTTTACACTACTTTATATTAGAAATGGCAATAGCAGAGGATGAATGTCCCATAACAAGAAGATAGAGAAAAAGAAGAAGCTACAAAGGCTGACACGCGCAATTTTTCAGGATTTATGCAGATCCCAAATACAGAGCAGCAGGTACCAGAAGGTAAGAAAAGTTGCTTTTGCATAATATTGCGAAACAAAACGCCAGATAATGTGTCTTATCTTATACACACACCATAATAATACTCGTATGTTGAAGCACATCAAGCTGTGCGGCTTCATAGCTTACCAAAGTCGTACTAAAACATTTTGACAGATTTTTGAGCGCCGTGTGTAATGTTCTATATTTTCAATGGAACATATAAAATGTTGCTGTTGTTTACTTGAGTCATATTGCCATCATAGTGCAGTCTACACGTATCTCTTATGTTTGACTGCCATCTACTGGTCACACTTATCATTACACCATGTACCAAATAAAATCGCTTCGAGGTCGGTAAGCAAAACCAGAATTATTCCGTACATTAGGCGCACCGGGTTATAAGGCACACTGTCGAGTTTTGAGGGAAAAAAAGGATTTTAAGTGCGCCTTATAGTCGGGAAAATACGGTATATTAGTAGCTTAAGTTACTTTTATATAATTATATCTAACCTTGTGAGATTGAGCCACGTATGTGATGAGTATCTTTATAAGGTGTGTGGTGTGGACTGTCTCTGTCATGAGGCATCGCTCGACCAATAAGACCTGGGGTAAAGGTTGGGAAAAAGAATAATTATTTCCATTTATACAGTAAGTTTAAAAAAAAAAAAAAAAAACAAGATCTTGCAGCTACCTTCACAGTTGGAAGCAGACAATGAATCCCTCATAGGCAGACCTCGGGAGATGCCTCCCTCCATGACATCATAAGGACGCTTTAGGCCAAGAATTTCACCAGCTTGCCCAGAGCCCCTACCATCGTCTTTAGAGGTTTGAGAAACTGGACCTACGTGTTCCATAAAGAAGTGGTGTGTTAAATACTTAACTATTTATCAAATCACTTACTCAGAGATTGTCGGGTCTGTGCAAAATGACGAAATGCGACCTGACATACTCACGGTCATACGTGAGGATGTGACCACTTATTCCCTCATAGACCACATGACCTTTAGATAGTGTGTCGTCTCGCTCCCTCTCCCCACGGCTTGCAGTGTCCTCTGTGATCAAACGGGTTATGGTTCCCTTATACAGCACATCAGCCGGTGTCCCCTGTAGCCACAGTGAGAAAGGACAAGTGAGAGACGTATAAACTAAAAATCCACGTTCAGGCACACTGCAAAAACTGAAATCTAAGTAAGATTAAATATCTCAAATAAGGGTGATATTTGCTTATTTTCTGTCTGATAAGATCATTCTTCTCACTAAGCAGATTTTATGTTAGTGTTTTACTTGTTTTAAGGGTTTTAGTCCTAAATTATCTCAGTAAGATAGTACAGCTTGTTGCTGAGATTGTATGACCTATATTGAGTAAAACATGCTTGAAACTAGAATATCAACACTCACAAGTATAAAACTACTTTTTTAAAGTAATAATTTCTCATTTCTAAAATCATGATGCCGAGCGCATATCATTATGTCAAGATAATGGCACTAGCATTTACTTAATTTAAGAATATTTTTCAACATATTGAGCAAAAAGGTCTCTTTTTTTTCTACCAAGAAAAGTGCACTTGTTATTAGTGAGAATATACTTATTTTAAGGTATTTTTGGGTTCATTGAGGTTAGCTACCGTATTTTTCGGACTATAAGTCGCAGTTTTTTTCATAGTTTGCCAGGGGGTGCGACTTATACTCAGGAGGGACTTACAGTATGTGTGAAATTATTAACACATTACCGTAAAATATCAAATAATATTATTTAGCTCATTCCCGTAAGAGACTAGACGTATAAGATTTCCTCGGATTTAGCGATTAGGAGTGACAGATTGTTTGGTAAACGTATAGCATGTTCTATATGTTATAGTTATTTGAATGACTCTTACCATAATATGTTACGTTAACATACCAGGCACGTTCTCAGTTGGTTATTTATGCCTCATATAACATACACTTATTCAGCCTGTTGTTCACTATTCTTTATTTTTTTTAAATTGCCTTTCAAATGTCTATTCTTGGTGTTGGGTTTTATCAAATAAATTTCCCCAAAAAATGCGACTTATACTCCAGTGCGACTTATATATGTTTTTTTCCTTCTTTATTATGTATTTTCGGCCGGTGCGACTTATACTCCGGAGCGACTTATACTCCGAAAAATACGGTAATTTTACTTGTTTTGGAAAGTCTTGACAAGCCAAATTTTCTTGTTCTATTGGCAGATAATTTAGCTTAGTTCAAATAAAATACCCCTAATTTTTTTTTCTTGTTTTTGAACACTGACTTTTTGCAGTGCACATTAATTTAACAGTTAACTTGAAATATATAAAGTTACACTGGTTGAATAGAAAATGGCATCAAAATTACATGAACTACAAAAGCATATTTGAAAAAGAAGATAAATAAGTGGACTGGTTTGGCTGTATTGTTTATATGCATCTCATGACCAATATTCCAAACGAGGGTCATATTTCCACACAGCTTGGTAAACAGAGCCACATCGGGATGGGTAGACGGTTGTGCTTGAGATCACATTTCATGGCTTTTAAATACATCATGTTCAGGAAAAAACTGCGTCCAAGGACTTGTATATCGGCTTCCTTATACTCACATAAATCCATCTGAGAAGTAAAGCAAACTAATGATCTGCCGCAAGAGAACTTATTATGCACCGCTCACCTTTTCTTTACTAATCTGTTTTATAGATTGCAACCCAATTTAATACTTATTTGCTTCCTGAGTCCCCTAAGAGCCATTTGAAAATGACACTGTATTACATGGGCTGGGTTAAAATTAATGGGAACAGACAAGGCACACTGTGTACTTGTTGCTAAGGTGACTAGGGCCGTCAGAGCTGTGGTTATGTCACGGCAACTGGGAAATCCAGTAACGACAGCACTTGGTCTGCCTCATGACCTCTCCATTGCGCTTTCCTGTCTGCCATCCTGAGTACAGAAACCACGGCCAAGTAACACTAACGCTGCTGGTTTCAAAGCGGCAAAAGGAATGAGGGAACAATGGCAGTGATATGGGGAAAATAAGTGCTTACCAACACAAAGGGTAGGGATGCAGAACAAAATACTATTCATAAGTACCTGCCAAAGTACATAGTCACATCACAAATACAAATAATGTTCATCATAGATCATTAAAAAATACAATTCATATCTATGTCCGTACTCACAGGTAAACAAATAACATCAATCTTTGCCCACTTATTCAGTGATCTGAGGGGTAATTGGGGTATTGCATAGACCACAGGTGTCAAACTCAAGGCCCGGGGGCCAAATCTGGCCCGTCACATTATTTTATGTGGCCCGTGAAGGCCTGGAAATAATATGCGTTAATAAAATACTTAATCTTTTCTTATGAAATATATTTGTTCTTTCCCTTTTGACATTAAAATTCAGGTACTGCATGCATTTGCATATCTTTTCAAATTCAATATTATCAAAATCAAAATATTATATTATCATGTATTCCCAAAAAATTTTTTTATTAAAATATAGATAAATACTATACTTAAATATCTGCTTGACTTATGATTTCAAAACAAATTATCAATCAAATTGTAGACTGTAAAATTGACAATAGGTTTTACGGTTAAATTTCGCCAACTGAGTTTTTAATCGTAAAATCAACTTTGGTACTGTTTTTTTTCCGTATACAGTAAGACACTAAAACATTAAAAATCAAACAAAAAAAACATTAAAACAACAAGATTTTATGGTTAAAAAAAATAAAAATAAAAAAGGCAACTCTGTTGCTTGAATTTTACCGCTACAAAAAGTGGTATTGTTTTTCTACGGAGCCCCTAAAGGGACATGGGGGAAAAAAATGTGTTTATCATTTTTTGTATTTTTAATTTTTTTTAGACATGTATCTCGTGCGCAAGAGAAACTTTTTATGAAGTTATAAATAAAAAAATAGTAAAAAATTATAATTGTGTATTTTTTTATTTAGTTTTTTAGACATGTATCTTATGCGCACGAGATAGTTTCTCGTGCGCACGAGATACATGTCTTAAAATATATATATATATATTTTTTTTTAATAACTTTATAAAAAGTTTCTCGTGCGCACGAGATAGTTTCTTGTGCACACGAGATACATGTCTAAAAAAAAATTTACAAAAAAAAATAAATTATAAAAAGTAAAAATTCCCCCATGTCCCTTTAGGGCAGGGGTGGGCAATTAATTTTTACCGGGGGCCGCATGAGCAACCCGAGCACTGCTGGAGGGCCACACTGACAATATTTCAATTAAATTTTGCTCAAATTATTTTTGATATACCGTAAGATAGATAATAATAATAATAATATTTTCATTTAACCTAACTTATCTTTATACAAAAGCAGATGGCTTTTGATGGTTTTATTTTTAACACTTTCTTACACAACACTTCCCGATGTATATTACAATACAAAAATTTCAATTTCTGTCACTTTATCCTGCATCCTCTTTGTTGTAAAACCTTTATTTAACCAGATAAGAAAATGTTGTGAACGTAGCACGTACGCCTGTAAGGTGATTGGCGAAGAAGGAGGAAGCGTTGCTGTTGCGGAAATGAGGAGTGATTGGTTTTCCTTTTGGAAAGAACGAGATAAGTTGAGCTGTGTTAGTATAGCATGCTCAATAAAAGTTTAAAAAGTGCATCAGACTTGGTGTGCACTTCTTCTGGACGCTACAATTGATGTCACAAGTGGGATGAAATGCCTCCCAGTTCGCCTTGCCATCAAACCTGGGAGTCTTCATTGAGGGCGGAATTCCCCCCGTGGCAAGCAGCGTGGCTGCACCTGTAAACGCTCTCTCTCTCTCTCTCTCTCGCTCTCTCTCTCTCTCGCTCTCTCTCTCTCTCTCTCTTTGCGGCGAGCTCCTCACGTGGCACGTACCTCCCGATGACGTAGCACACAAACAGTGCAGTATGCGCAAAGTTTTACTTCTGACACCAATTGTAGCGCCCAGAAGAAGTGCACATCAAGTCTGGCGCTCTTTTTAAACTTTTATTGAGCAAGCTATACTAACACAGCTCAACATATCTCGTTCCTTCCACACGCACGTCTCCTCACTCCTCATTTACGCAACTCAAGAAGACAACATCTACTTCAGCAGGTCGTTACACTATATTCTTTAAACACAGCAACGTGTGTACCACAAATAAGCACACAGCTTTACCTTTACTTGTCTTGTTGAAAACACGCCATTCGTCATCAACTTTTCTCTTGTGCGCCTTCCCTCACAGGACATACGCACATATAACACTTTTCAAAATAAAAGCAGCACAGTTGTATTGCACGCACGACAAAGATGTTTTTTTAAATTTATTTTGTAATTTGAGATTGCCGCTGCGCGCACGAGCATACGTCCGCACGGAAGTAATACAAATAACGCTTTTCAAAACAAAAGCAGCACCATTGTATTGCACACTCGAAATAGATGCTTTTTAAAATTTATTTTGTAATTTATAATTGGCCTCACGCGGGCCGGACAGGGACGTACAAAGGGCCGGATGCGGCCCGCGGGCCGCACAATGCCCAGGTCTGCTTTAGGGGCTCCATATTTTTCCATTCCATTTATTCAATTTTTTTTATATGCTGTAAAAAAACCCACTGCTTTTACTGTACAATTCTGGTGACTGAGCTGCCAGTTTTTGAAGTGAAATGTTAATATCTTTTTTGCTGCTTATGTAAAAAAATATATTGTTAATTTATTATATATATATACACACACATGTACGTATATTCATATATTACTCATTGTTAAAAGCGACCCTCTGAGGGGAACCATAACTGCGATGTGGCCCTCAATGAAAACGAGTTTGACACCCCTGGCATAGACTATATTCTTATAATTATGATCATGGCAAAAATGATCGTGGCATAAAATGAGTCAACTATGGTCAAATTTAATATATTTATATTCAATATATTCATGTTTTTTTAAAACCTGTCCCGTCCAGTGACATGGGCAAAAAATATTGCCATTATTCGTAATTTAAAAGTTATAGTTTAGCTCAGGGTAAGATATCAACATGCCTCACAGGTCAAGTTTTATTGGATTTCAGATTCCATCCAACCATCCATTTTCTACCGCTTGTCCCTTTCGGGTTGCGGGGGGTGCTGGAGCCTATCTCAGCTGCATTCGGGCGATTGTCTTAGTAAAATGCATTTAAATATATTTCAAAGGTACACTACATATGTATGTACATGGTGTGTGGCTATGCTGCTGTGACTCATTACATTCCCTCATGATATTAATAAAGTTATCTTTGTATGCTGCATGAGCCATTTTTTTGATCAGCAAAAAACACATAATTTCCTAGAAATGTATGTTTGTTGTAAAAAACAAAAAAACAACCGTCTAAACCTTATCATCAGTATATAGGTATAGTGTATGTGAATGTTACGAACAGTTATGGCAATTCATTATGTAGTGTATATGTTGAGTACTTTTGGGTGTAGGCAGTTTTTAATTTGGGTCTTAAGATGACATTTTTTGGCAAAAGCTAGTTTAAAATAATGGCCTACTGTGAAGAGGACGCAATCTAAATTTCCAAACAACAAAAAGTAGAAAAGGTTTGGGTTTTTGTTTTTTTACAACCTCTTTATACACTTACTTGAGTGATGGAACCCCCTCGGTACGAGACTGAGGAATCTGGATGCATTCTGGTCCCTGGAATACCCTTAGTGATGCTACCACCCTGGACAGCTAAAATGGAATTCAAAATGAAGGTAAATGCAAAGAACAACAAGCCAAAGTGGGGTATAATTTCCTTTATTTAATGGCAATTGTTATTTTTGAGACACATTTCGGACAACCGAGTAAATCAGTATTAGTATCAGTAAATCAGTGTGTATGTAGTGTTCATTCTAGAAGCAAGTAATTAGGTCATTCAAAATGATATAAATAGTACTAAATGACTACCACATACCTCTCCCAGTACCATCGTGGGATGTGCCTTGGGTGGATGGGTTGTCAGCTTGCAAGGAAGAGCTGCGGGGTGATAACTGTTCTTGCTTGACCACAGGAAATGGGCCGCCTGTAAAGTATTTAGGAAAATAGAGAGAGTCAGGAATGCCAAGTTTGGTCCAACAAGTGGTCCGACCTGGCAATCTCTTAGACCAGTGGTACTCAAAGTGGGACCCGCGGGACAAATTTTGAGTGGTTTTGTTTGTCCCGCCAAAGGGAGGCTTCCCAAAATGTAATACATATTCATACTCTTTTAAGCCCACACAATCATTGATGGTATATCTGCAAGGCTAACAGGTTACCCTCTATCGAACGTGATGATGTCCACTACAATATATGATTGCGGTATGGGATTAAACTACTCACTTATTGTGCAGCTGTACGCTTAAGACCACTGCGTTTGGCCGACGGCCCATTGAATTGGCACATTTTCACTTGGCCCTTGGAGGTAAAAAGTTTGGCCACGCCTGTTTTAGACGATCCTTATTTAAGAACTGTCTCCGGGGTAATAGTATTAGAAAATATTGGTGTAACTAACGCTGTTATTGTTTTAGTAGCGGGTACACTGCAAAATCTGAAATCTAAGTAAGATTAAATATCTCAAATAAGGGTGATTTTTTCTTATTTTCTGTCTGATAAGATAATTCTTCTCACTAAGCAGATTTTATGTTAGAGTGTTTTCCTTGTTTTAAGTGTTTTGGTCCTAAATGATCTCAGTAAAATATTACAGCTTGTTGCTGAGATTTTATGACCTATATTGAGTAAAACATGCTTGAAACTAGAATATCAACTGATGCAAAACTGTGTCAGCAACACTCACAAGTATAAAACTACTTTTTTAAGGTAATAATTTCTTATTTCAAGCATGAAAAAAAAAAATCATGACTTTGACACAATTGTGTCTCATAACTAAAACTGGATGGAAATGGACTTTGCTGTATTATTTTCAATGAAACAATAGAAAATACGCACTCAAAGTAGTACAGTTGGCACAGTACAGTAAACTGACAGTTAATATTTAAACATTTAACATGTGACATTTCAAACAATTCTGAACAGAAAAAGTTCATGCACATTCAGATAAATTCTTTAAAATTACAATTAAAACATTTTTGGTCGGGGGCGGGCTGTATATATGCGCACTAATCGACTGAAAGGTCACGCACTTGGCGCGATGATGTCATGTTATCGATGGAAAAATGCATTTTTAGACCATATGATTTGCCTGAGCGGCTAGGAGACCCCGAGAGTAACAAGCGGTTGCCTTGTTTCCTTTCCATTAAGAACAATAAATACATTTTTAGTATAAGTTTGCTGGTTTCAAGAAATGTAATGCCGAGCGCATATCATTATGTCAAGATAATGGCACTTGCATTTACTTAATTTAAGAATATTTTTCAACATATTGAGCAAAAAGGTCTAATTTTTTTTTTTTCTACCAAGAAAAGTACACTTGTTATTAGTGAGAATAAACTTATTTTCATTGAAGTTAGCTATTTTTACTTGTTTTGGAAAGTCTTGACAAGCCAAATTTTGTTGTTCTATTGGCAGATCATTTTGCTTAGTTCAAATAAAATACCCCTAATTTTTGTATTTTTTTTCCTTGTTTTTGAACACTGACTTTTTGCAGTGTAGTGATGGGTCAAACGATACTGAAGCCTCGTTGCCTTATGAGACACTGTGTCCCATGATGCCTCTAATGTGAGTGTCACTTTAAATAAAAAACATGCGCTTGATACAACTGCTGTGTCATTTCATTGTGAAGCACCAAACAGTTTATTTATATTCGTTTTTTGTTGCCGTAATTGATCTAAATGAAACTTATAGATAAAAACATTCTGAAGTGTGGTATAATCTTTATTTTGAAGCGCCAAATTAGGTAAGTGTTCTTCTTTTCCTTCATTTCCTATTTGGCTCATTGACCAGAGTTGCACTCTTCATATTCCTGTGCACACACTGCAAAAACTGAAATCTAAGTAAGGTTAAATATCTCAAATAAGGGTGATATTTGCTTATTTTCTGTCTGATAAGATAATTCTTCTCATTAAACAGATTTTATGTTAGAGTGTTTTACTTGTTTTAAGGGTTTTGGTCCTAAATGATCTCAGTAAGATATTACAGCTTGTTGCTGAGATTTGATGAGTAAATGTATTGAGTAAAACATGCTTGAAACTAGAATATCAATTGCAAGGCTGTGTCATCAACACTCACAAGAATAAAACTACTTTTTTAAAGTAATAATTTCTTATTTCAAGCATGAAAAAAAAACATTTCATGACTTTGACACAATTGTGTCTCATAATTAAAACAGATGACGGCCAAATGTACTTTGCTGTTTTATTTTCAATGAAACAATAAAAAATACGTACTCATATAGTAGTACAGTTGGTAAAGTACAGTAAACTGACTATTTAAACATTTAACATTTCAAACAATTTTGAACAGAAATAGTTCATGCACATTCAGGTAAATTCTTCAAAATTACAATTAAAAACATTTTGGGCGGGGGCCGGGCTGTATATATGCACACACTAATTGACTGAAAGAGCACGCACTTGGAGCGATGATGTCATGTTATCGATGGAAAAATGCATTTTTAGACAATATGATTTGCCTGAGCGGCTAGGAGACCCCGAGAGTAACAAGCGGTTGCCTTGTTGCCTTTCCATTAAGAACAATAAACTAGTTTTTAGTATAAGTTTGCTGGTTTCAAGAAATGTAATGCCAAGCGCATATCATTATGTCAAGATAATGGCACTAGCATTTACTTAATTTAAGAATATTTTTCAACATATTTAGCAAAAAGGTCTCTTTTTTTTTCAACAAAGAAAAGTGCATTTGTTATTAGTGAGAATATACTTATTTTAAGGTATTTTTGGGTTCATTGAGGTTATCTAATTTTACTTGTTTTGGAAAGTCTTGACAAGCCACATTTTCTTGTTCTATTGGCAGATAATTTTGTTTAGTTCAAGTAAAATACCCCTCATTTTTGTATTTTTTTTTGTTTGTTTTTAAACACTGACTTTTTGCAGTGCAGCTATTTGATTAAATAATCCATTATATTTGCTAACTATTTATTTTATTTGCAGGTAAATGTAGTGACATGTTTTAATCCAGCAAATGGCGCCATTAGGAAACAACAACAGTGTCAGGTTAGTATCAATACAAACAGTGAGTGTGCCAATTTTGGCTTTCATTTTTTTGTATATGTACACGCACACGTGCCCATTTCGCGCGTCAACCCACAGGAGAGATTTTTGCATAGGTAGGGATTAAAAAGGGATGCAATGGAAGCCATGCAGAGCCTAAGCCATGCCGTTTTTTCCGTATGTGTGCATATCTTAAAGGTTTGAACGAGGAAGAGAGCCGGTCACAACAATTTAACGCCCTCCAAGCCAGTGTTTTTCAACCTTTTTTGAGCCAAGGCACATTTTTTTCCATTAAAAAAGTCCAGAGGCACACCACCAGCACAATACATTAAAAAAAAATTAAACTCAGCAGCCGATATTGACAGTGAAAAGTCGGTCTCGCAATTGTTGGATATGAATTCAAACCATGACCAACCATGCATCAATATAGCTCTTGTCTCAAAGTAGGTGTACTGTCACGACCATGCCCCGACTTATTTGGAGTTTTTTGGTGTTTTTCTGTGTGTAGTGTTTTAGTTCTTGTCTTGCGCTCCTATTTTGGTGACTTTTCCTGTTTTGTTGGTATTTTCCTGTAGCAGTTCCATGTCTTCCTCGAGTGCTATTCCCCGCACCCGCTTTGTTTTAGCAATCAAGACTATTCAAGTTGTGCAGATGCTATCCTTCTTTGTGGGGACATTGTTGATTGTCATGTCATGTACGGATGTACTTTGTGGACGCCATCTCCTGCTCCACACGCTGTAAGTCTTTGCTGTCGTCCAGCATTCTGTTTTTTGTTTACTTTGTAGCCAGTTCAGTTTTAGTTTCGTTACGCATAGCCTTCCCTAAGCTTCAATGCCTTTTCTTAGGGGCACTCACCTTTTGTTTATTTTTGCTTCAAGCATTAGATACATTTTTATCTGCACGCTGCCTCCCACTGTCGGTTGGATATTGTGATCATGACAAACCATGTTCCCGACATCTACAAAGAAATTAGCTACCCGCTGCCACCTATTGATATGGAAGAGTATAACATGGTTACTCTGCCGAGCTCTAGACAGCACCGACACTCAACAACGGCGCATTATTTGCGGATTATAATTACCGTATTTTTCGGAGTATAAGTCGCTCAGGCCGAAAATGCATAATAAAGAAGGAAAAAAACATGTATAAGTCGCACTGGAGTACAAGTCGCATTTTTGGGGGAAATGTATTTGATAAAACCCAACACCAAGAATAGACATTTGAAAGGCAATTTAAAATAAATAAAGAATAGTGAACAACAGGCTGAATAAGTGTACGTTATATGCTGCATAAATAACCAACTGAGAACGTGCCTGGTATGTTAACGTAACATATTATGGTAAGAGTCATTCAAATAACTATAACATATAGAACATGCTATACGTTTACCAAACAATCTGTCACTCCTAATCGCTAAATCCCATGAAATCTTATACGTCTAGTCTCTTACGTGAATGAGCTAAATAATGTTATTTGATATTTTACGGTAATATGTTAATAATTTCACACATAAGTCGCTCCTGAGTATAAGTCGCACCCCAGGCCAAACTATGAAAAAAACTGTGACTTATAGTCCGAAAAATACGGTACTGGTTTGCAAAAAAGATTTTTAACCCAATTAGGTGAAATTACATAATCTCCCACGGCACACCAGACTGTATCTCACGGAACACTAGTGTGCCGCGGCACAGTGGTTGAAAAACACTGCTCTAAGCATCTAACTCACGGTGACATGCAGCAGCTTTAATAATAAGAAAACCAGAAGTGAATCAGATTGTCTGGATTGCCCAAATGTACTTACCAACTTTCCTCGGATCCATCCAAGACAAGCTCATTTGAGTAGAAGGCATTTTCCCATGTTCGAATCCATGAGCTGGGTTGTGCAACTGTACCGGAGTTCCCTAAAAAAGCAGTGACTTATTTAATGATGTAATAATAATAATACATCATTAAATATATTAATTAAAATATAGCGCTTTTTTAGACACTCAAAGCGCTTTACAGAGAAGTGGGAAGCCATCATTCATTCACATCTGGTGGTGGTAAGCTACAATTGTAGCCACAGCTGCCCTGGGGTAGACTGACGGAAGCGTGGCTGCCAGTTAGCGCCTACGGCCCCTCCGACCACCACCTATCATTCATCATTCATTCACCAGCGTAAGGCAAGGGTGGGTCCTGCCCAAGGACACAACGGCAGTGATTGGGATGGCAAGAGGCCCTCAAGTTTCTGGCAGGGCTGCTCTACCCACCACGCCATGCCGCCCCCAGTCTACAATACAATTCCATAACTTCCCTTTATCCTAATTTAATCGTCAATGCTACCAACCGTGTTCTGCTATACCTGTGTGATGGAGCCACCTGGCTTGGTTGAAGAAATAAGAGGCGGTGGTTCTGGCATAATGAGGGGTCGGACTGCTGCTTGCCTTCCACTATCCTGTGGCAAACCAGGGAGTCCTGGGTGGCCCGATTGCTGGAACGCTGACAAGGACAAGAAATGATGTGATGATGATCAGAGAGCACAGTGACATATATTTAAGGGCACGGCATCTCTGACCGCAAGTAACATTAGGCAAGAAGACAAAGAAGAGCCCTTACAATTAAACTGGAGCAGGTGCTGGTCATGACTGATTTTGGCCATGTCTCGTGGGGACATAGGGAATGGAGACAGAGTCGGTCGACCTAAATTGGAGGACCTTAGGTCATCCGGGCCCAGTGCGGGTCTCTTAACCTCACCATGTGGGGAGAAAGCCTGCAACTTGTCTGAAAAAGCAACACACGCACACAAACACATCAGGAAAAACCAAAGCAATCCACCAAGCGAGACAGTAATCATAGATTTTTGCTTACTGTGAAACTATTTTTTAATAATTTAACTTTCCTTCAAATCTAGTTAAGGGCCTACTAAAACCCACTACTACCGACCACGCAGTCTGATAGTTTATATATCAATGACGAAATCTTAACATTGCAACACATGCCAATACAGCCGGGTTAACTCATAAAGTGCAATTTTAAATTTCCCGGCAAACTTCCGGCTGAAAACGTTTCGATATGATGACGTTTGCGTGTGACGTCAACGGTTGAAGCGGAAGTATTCGGAGCCCATTGAATCCAATACAAAAAGCTCTGTTTTCATCTCAAAATTTCACAGTATTCTGGACATCTGTGTTGGTGAATCTTTTGCAATTTGTTTAATGAACAATGAAGACTGCAAAGAAGAAAGTTGTAGGTGGGATCGGTGTATTAGCGGCGGACTACAGCAACACAACCAGGAGGACTTTGAGGATAGCAGACGCGCTAGCCGAACGACCTCACCTTGACTTAAACCGTCTCCGGGCCGCCGACCGCATCGGTGATCGGGTGAAGTCCTTCGTCGTACCGTCGATCGCTGGAACGCAGGTGAGCACGGGTCGTGATGAGCAGATGAGAGCTGGCGTAGGTGCAGAGCTAATGTTTTTAGCATAGCTCTGTCGAGGTTCCGTAGCTAAGTTAGCTTCAATGGCGTCGTTAGCAACAGCATTGCTAAGCTTCGCCAAGCTGGAAAGCATTAACCGTGTAGTTACATGTCCAGAGTTTGGTAGTATTGTTGATCTTCTGTCTATCCTTCCAGTCAGGGACTTATTTGTTTTGTTTCTATATGCAGTTAAGCCGGATGCTATCACGTTAGCTCAGTAGCTAAAGTGTTTCGCCGATGTATTGTCGTGGAGATAAAAGTTACTGTGAATGTCCATTTCGCGTTCTCAACTCTCATTTTCAAGAGGATATAGTATCCGAGGTGGTTTAAAATACAAATCCGTGATCCACAATAGAAAAAGGACAGAGTGTGGAATCCAATGAGCCCTTGTACCTAAGTTACGGTCAGAGTGAAAAAAGATACGTTCTGCACTGCACGCTAGTCCTTCACTTTCACGTTCCTCATCCACGAATCTTTCATCCTCGCTCAAATTAATGGGGTAATCGTCGCTTTCTCGGTCCGAATCTCTCTCGCTGCTGGTGTAAACGATAGGAAAATGTGAGCAGCACTTCCTCCGGTGACGTCACGCTACTTCCGGTAGGGGCAAGGCTTTTTTTTATCAGAGACCAAAAGTTGCGAACTTTATCGTCGTTGTTCTATACTAAATCCTTTCAGCAAAAATATGGCAATATCGCGAAATGATCAAGTATGACACATAGAATGGATCTGCTATCCCCGTTTAAATAAAACAATTTCATTTCAGTAGGCCTTTAAGCAGGTGTGCTACAGCTTTTCTTTGTGGGCTTCAAAGAGACACACTGCAAAAACATAAATCTAAGTAAGATTAAATATCTCAAATAAGGGTGATATTTGTTTATTTTCTGTCCGATAAGATAATTCTTCTCACTAAGCAGATTTTATGTTAGTGTTTTACTTGTTTTAAGGGTTTTGGTCCTAAATGATCTCAGCAAGATATTACAGCTTGTTGCTGAGATTCGATGACCTATATTGAGTAAAACATGCTTGAAACTAGAATATCAACTGATGCAAAGCTGTGTCATCAACGCTCACAAGTATAAAACTACTTTTTTAAAGTAATAATTTCTTATTTCAAGCATGAGAAAAAAATCATGATGCAGAGCGCATATCATTATGTCAAGATAATGGCACTAGCATTTACTTAATTTGAGAATATTTTTCAACATATTGAGCAAAAAGGTCTCTTTTTTTTCTACCAAGAAAAGTACACTTGTTATTAGTGAGAATATACTTATTTTAAGGTATTTTTGGGTTCATTAAGGTTAGCTAATTTTACTTGCTTTGGAAAGTCTTGCTAAGCCGAATTTTCTTGTTCTATTGGTAGATAATTTTGCTTAGTTCAAATAAAATACCCCTAATTTTTGCATTTTTTTTTCTTGTTTTTGAACACTGACTTTTTGCAGTGCACGCCTGGGCTGTGATATTCACATCCAACAAGATCACAGTAATCTAGGGTAATAAATAAGACAATTGTCCTCTGAGTCAGTAGGGATACTGTAGTATCATTTATCAGTTCCCTGTCCACCAGTGTCCCAGAAACACACATTGTACACTAAACACGAGCAAACAGACTCAAGGTCGGAAGATAACTAAAAAAAAATGTGTTAAAAATATAATACAACTGCTTTAATTAGATCATAAGCTTTAAGTCTGATATTTTTAACAAGTTACAATTTTGTGTTATCTAAAGTAGCATAAATAAATATGTTCAATGAAATGTGAACTTAACTCCAATAAGAGGGAATACATGAATTATCCAGCATGCAATAAAAGGCGTGCGTACCATCCTTGTCATCGGTGCAGGGGCTGCGTGGGCGGATGCGAGGGCTGCTGCTATGAAGAGCCTCCCTATCTCTTTCTGTTTGTTGAGTATAAGGCTGCTGCTTGCCTGGCTGGCCTGAAAGCTGCTGCTGCTGCTGTTGTTGTTGTCTGACCTCCTGAGACGACTCCCCATGAGCCATGGTGATCTGCTGCTGGTACAATGCCAGAGCGTGGGGGGGCAGTACAGCTTTGGCACCCGCACTCCGCTGACTGCCTTGGACTGACGCTTCAGGTATCTACACAGAGAATGAGAGGGTTACGTAACGAACGGGCTTGCACAAAATATTTATTATATTCTTCTTCAAATATTGAATATGTGCTCTGATAACCACAATAGAGTTCTTCTGAATCTCTCGACAATCCAGCCTCAATTTGTTTTATTTGACATAATAATAGGCCTGAGC
>NC_084736.1:73317580-73405080 GCF_033978785.1 Entelurus aequoreus | reverse complement strand
CTAAATATTAGTTTTTCTATCACAACTGTAGGGCAGTCTGCGAGCCAAGTCCACAGTGTAACAGACACCCAGGCAAGGAGGAGCATTGGCAAGCTGCCATTATCTTCCTAAATACACACCAGTATAGAATCGGTAAGGGAAGTGGTAACACAGTAGACGGACCGCCCCTTCCACCAACGACATATCCAACGTTCCCGCACTAAGGTCACACGGTTATATTCTGACTAACTTTGATGTGACCCAGTTCCAAGAAACCATGGTCCTTTACCCAGCCAACCACATGATTGTGCCTTACACAAGAGTCGACATGCACCCACCCGGCCAGAGAATGATAGAAAAAGCGGTCATGAAATCCACATACTGTGTGGGCTAAAAGAGAAATGTTGTAGGTACAGTAGTAGTCAGCATCTTTGTGCAAGGGAGAGCTAAAGGCAGATTGTGTAGAATTCACCGTGGTGTTTCCCCTTCAGGGTGTGCTGGTAGCTAAAAGCAACTCATTAACAGTGTGTGTTGTAAGAGGCTTAACCTACACCGCCCACTTCTTTCCTGTGCCAATATGACAGGTCCTGGCAGGGCAGCCTCTCTGCGGGTTGTTATTAACAAGCAAGGAGCCAACACTTTGCGGGATAACCTTGTACAAGAGTTCAAAGGTCCTCGCATCTCATTATTTAACGGAGGCAGTTAAGACAACAAGCAAACAGTTGTATTAAGCTGACCCTGATATCAGCGGAAAAGTACGATTCACAAGGAACAGCTGCAATAAAAGCTGGCCCTAACAGCAGTTAACAAGCTATATGATGAGCACAAAAGTTACAAGTGCATGTGCTGGGGTACACGTACTCACGTACAAGCTGCGGTCTATTATACCAAGATTGCATTTGACCAAGAATCAAGACCACTCAATTGTCAATAATAATCTTGATGCTATAATATAACCCTTGACATACTGTGTGTGGCGACATTCTGTGTTGTATGTGTTTTATGTTGCACGATTGCACCAAGAAAAATGCCTAGTTTGTGAACCCGTTCTCAAACAATTACAAACTATTCTGATTCTGATGGTCTAAGAAAAGCAGTGCATCATCATGCAAGTGTGAGAAGACTTGTAAGTATTCACTTTACTGCTGATTATATATTAACAGCACTAAAATAAAAATACAAAAAAAAAAACTACAGCAAAAGCTGAACTGACTGTACCTAAAAGCTGCAGAACAACCACAAAGGATGTTGCTAAGGATGCATGCCGTAGCTCCTTCCAAAAGTCAGCGAGACGTAAAGAAACACCTATATAGAGGAAGAGGCCGACTGGCCACCATAGACACCCGACAAAAACAACTTTGTAGTCCATGAATTGTGTAAAAGCTGTGTACTTCATGAATTTTGATTTGTATAAAAACACATTTAGAATCAAAAATTACTTTGCAATGACACATCTATTGATTGTTTAGTCCTTGTATGCGAGTGCACAAAGCGCATTTCCAAGTAGCTGTGGTTGACTCCGAGCCTCAGAAGCAGAGAAAAACACGTGGAACAAACATCCAATCAGCAGCAGCGATACTAAAGCCGGTGGCTGTCTCTCAGCCAATGAAGACCCTCCATGGCCTTAGGCTCCACCCAGAGAAAGTCCAATCAACAGCTGGTGCAGCCAGAACGTGGTTGTCGCTGTGTCACATGCCTGTTACTTCAGCCGTTGTCTTGAGGCCCTGCTGGATCACACGATCCGACTATCTGATCACAGGGTAGGCTGCCGGAATCGCTCTTCAACGCAGGGGCCTTCCAATCCAGAACTCGGATAAAAACAGCTCAGTCCCTCCACTCTTGCTTACAGCTGGTTTGATATTTGAGCCGGGGTCAGGTTGATATGCTCCAAAACAACACATGCTCCTGGTCTCTCCCCGTCTCTCCTCCGCCTCTGGAAGTGCAGCTCTTGTTCTTGTGCCGCGTCTCTCCACAATGGCGGTCGTCTAGGAGGACTTCCACAGGAAAGTGGGACTAGGAGGCAGTGCTATGTGCTTGCTCGCTCTCTCACTTCGTCTCTCTCCCCTCATCTGATCTCGCCTCTATCTCTCTTTTTCCCCTCCCTCTCTCCGTCTGCCTATCCCTCCCCCTACCTCACCCTGCCAGCAGGCACCACCGACCAGTGCACACACTAATGCATGAGTGAGTACACACCAACTTCTCGCTCTTGCTTGCGCGCGCTCTCTCTCTCTCTCTTGTTAATACTTTAGTACACAGACACAAACATACTCAGGCAGTCCAAGTGTAAACATAGAGCAGGGGGAGGGGAGAGCGAGAGAGCGAGAGAGAGAGAGAGAGAGAGAGAGAGAGAAAGAGAGAGACGGGGGTTAGAGAGACAGAGAGAATGAGACCGGGTCAGAATAAAGGAGTGGACAGTAAGCAAAGAGAGACGATGGGGCGGAGGGAGAGAGGAGGGGACAGAGGAGGCAACAGAGTTGATGTTGATACCATGAGAAAGCATAAAGGCTTTCACATTTTTCCTGACTGACCTGCTTTTCATCTTGAATGTGACCTCTCTCCAGTCTATAATAAAACCCGAGTAAGGAGAGAGAGAGTGAGGGGGAGGGGACCCCCTCACTTGCCAAATCTTCCACAGCTCCTGCCAACTTGGGCTCGCGCCATCTCCCGAACCAAGAAGTGGACAGCGAGAGAAGCAAAAGAGAGCGCGAGAGTGGAAAAGAAAGACGATATATGGTTTCTACCTGCAGCGCCTTTATGTTGATTGTTCCAGCAACTACAGCAGGGGCCTTTGTCCAGGTGCCTGCCTGCGCTCTGGCAAAGCCTCGCAGATTAGCACACTTATATAAACCCCAGCCAAGAAGTGTGCATATGCAAACAGAACTTGGCCAGAGACAATCTTTACAAAACATACAGTATTTTTACACGCACATTCACAGGTAGAGCTATTGGAGCCTTTAAACAATTCTCGTCTGGGCTGCAGATCTTTGTGCAGCATGGACACTGCAAATACTGCACAGCAAAAACTGAAATCTAAGTAAGATTAAATATCTCAAATAAGGGTGATATTTGCTTATTTTCTGTCTGATAAGATAATTCTTCTCACTAAGCAGATTTTATGTTAGTCTTTTACTTGTTTTAAGGGTTTTGGTCCTAAATTATCTCAGTCAGATATTACAGCTTGTTGCTGAGATTTGTGACCTATATTGAGTAAAACATGCTTGAAACTAGAATGTCAACTGTTGCAAAGCTGTGTCATCAACACTCACAAGTATAAAACTACTTTTTTAAAGTAATAATTTCTTACTTCAAGCATGAAAAAAAAAAATCATGATGCCGAGCGCTAGAGATGTCGGATAATGGCTTTTTTGCCAATATCCGATATTCCGATATTGTCCAACTGGAATCAACACATTATTATGCCTAATTTTGTTGTGATGCCCCGCTGGATGCATTAAACAATGTAACAAATGCCAACATGGCACTGCCATATTTATTATTGAAGTCACAAAGTCCATTATTGGTGGCCGGGGGGAGGGGGGGTTGTATATTGTAGCGTCCCGGAAGAGTTAGTGCTGCAAGGGGTTCTGGGTATTTGTTCTGTTGTATTTATGTTGTGTTACGGTGCGGATGTTCTCCCGAAAGGTGTTTGTCATTCTTGTTTGGTGTGGGTTCACAGTGTGGCGCATATTTGCAACAGTGTTAAAGTTGTTTATACGGTCACCCTCAGTGTGACCTGTATGGCTGTTGACTAAGTACACATTGCATTCACTTGTGTGTGTAAAAAGCCGTAGATATTATGTGATTGGGCCGGCACGCAAAGGAAGTGCCTTTTATATTTATTGGCGCTCTCTACTTCCCCGATGTCCGTGTACACAGCGGCGTTTTAAAAAGTCATACATTTTACTTTTTGAAACCGATAACGATAATTTCCGATATTACATTTTAAAGCATTAATCGTCCGATAATATCGGCAGTCCGAAATTATCGGACATCCCTACCGAGCGCATATCATTATGTCAAGATAATGGCACTAGCATTTACTTAATTTAAGAATATTTTTCAACATATTGAGCAAAAAGGTCTCATTTTTTTTCTACCCAGAAAAGTGCACTTTTATTAGTGAGAATATACTTATTTGAAGGTATTTTTGGGTTCATTGAGGTTAGCTAATTTTACTTGTTTTGGAAAGTCTTGACAAGCCGAATTTTCTTGTTTTATTGGCAGATAATTTTGCTTAGTTCAAATAAAATACCCCTAATTTTTGTATTTTTTTCCCTTGTTTTTGAACACTGACTTTTTGCAGTGTGTGGCCAAAAGTACTCGAAAGCACACTGTATATAAATTCAAATGACCTGCGACATAAATGTCATTATTCAGATCAGTTTAGCTAAAGGGGATGGACACAATAAGCTTGAGGCCAAGTAAGCCTCTTTAAAACATACGCATGTCAAGCACCCGGGGAGGAGAGCACCTTGATGAATGTGTACAACTTGAGCATGGTGTGTGTTTATAGTAGGGCAGGAGTTTGAACTCGTTTTTACAAGCTGTTAGAAGTGCTAAAATATCGCCAAGACCAGCTCCTCTTCAAGCTCTGGCTACTGTTACTGGGGTTCTGTGGTTACATAAGCACTTCATAGAAGCCCTGCATCTACTGAGCTGCCAGGCTAATCCTTTGGGATGGAGCACCCCACTAATCCTGCCGCAGGAGAATGGAACTGCAGACATTAACCAGGATTACTACACGGCCCTGTGTTCAAACCAAGACGGTGCCAGATATTGAAAAATAACCCCTGAGCATACAAATATGTACTAATGCATAGCCCGCACATTGCTGGGGCCACTACATATGTAGACAGAATTAGAAACACCCCAAGAAGAGGCTGAAGTATTGAATTCAAGCAGCTGAAAAGAGAAAAGGCACTTGAGCTATTGTGATTAAAAGGAAGGGCAGACTGAATTATTCAGAAGCAAAACTTGAGTCACACAAAAGCCATGCATATGACCCAATAAATCATCAGCAGGTCGTGACATAACAGCACTAAGCCAATAATTTAATTTGAATGTTTTCTTAAAATGTCATTGGTAATTCTGTTTCATTGAAAATACCCATTCAGCATTTAGCAAGATGCTGATCTACGGGGAATCCCTATCTGAAGACTGTGAGGAATTAGAACCCACTGTGGGTTTAGAAGCTCACTCAATCATCAACTCAGTTTGAGAATCATGTACTGCGTGCAACAGTCACACAGCGCAAGTGTGAGGACATTGGGCACAGAATCAGCAACCTCCGTGATTCTGAGTAATCTTCTGTCAGAGATAATAAACAGGCAGGTTAATGGCTGCTGCATTTGCAGAGGTTACTGATAAAGGGGACATACTTTACAGCCACCTTGATAAGAAGACTGGCTGCCTTGACCCAGAGAAGGGAAATGGTTGTGAAGAGCAGCGGCCCCTGTTCACGTTGCTACAACCAGACACAACTTAACAGCACGTGTCAATCGCTGCCTCACGAACAGGAAGTCGCAACCCCATCATTTGTCTTGTGTGCTTTTGAAGAAAAAATGACTTGCTCTTTGAGTGGCAACTCTATTCTGCACAATAATGTCGCAATGAAGTTCACATAGATTGCTGCTGTTACCTTTTTTGGCAGTTTCCATTTCTTCTTCAGTCCAGCGAGAGCTCTCATTCATCTCCAGATTGGCTGTCAAACACACATAACCACACACACACACACAAACACACACACACACACATCAAAAAAGTAAGAAGGAGGAGGGGTGGGCAGTTGTGACAAAGTCAGTTATAGGGAGTGACTGACAAGAGGAAAGGAAAGAGAGAAATTAGAGAAGAAAAAAAACAATGCGAGGGGGCAGGGTACTTAGTGCTGCTTGCCAAAGAGGCACTGCTGCCTAGGTCGCTAGAAACTGTTTGTTTTAGATGGAGGAAGCAGGAAATCCAAGGAGAGAAGTCAGTTAATGATTATAGACATAACAACTGGCTTCTCTCTCTCTCTGCACAGGGTATGAGCCAGAGTGACCCTGGCCCTGCCCGACACACAGAGAAGTTGGATCTTGTACTTGCATGACCGCTATATGAAGCTGTCAAGGGCAAACTAACCAGCTAAGGAACAAACAATCTGTTGAGTCATTGTGCAATTCCGTGTGAATGAATTTAAGCAACATCTGATATCCTGTCAAAGGGGGAAAAAAAAAGTGTAATGTCCAAGCTGTCACTTAAGTAACACTTTTGTCTTTTTAGAACTAATGGGAATGAATGTAGATGTCGTTTAACCGAACACCTAACTGGTGTATTCAGTGTCACTTTAGCACAAAACAGGGTGCACAAGCTTGAAGTGAACAACTCGAGCAAAAAAAGGCAACAGTGCACTCTGGTGGTATGGGTCAGTAGATCGATTCTATAGGGCATGACTATTTCAGTTTAGTGATGACAGAATTTCACAGATATCTTTAAATGTGCGCACACAATAATGTTGCTTAAAAGTGTTTGTTTAATAAAATATTGATGGTCTAAAAAAATCCAATAAGAGTAAATTGCACTTGTTAATAGGGCTTAAGGTGGAGTACAGTATTTTTCGGACTATAAATCGCTCCGGAGTATAAGTCACACCGGCCGAAAATGCACAATAAAGAAGGAAAAAAACATATATAAGTTGCATTTTTTGGGGAAATGTATTTGATAAAACCCAACACCAAGAATAGACATTTGAAAGGCAATTTAAAACAAATAAAGAATAGTGAACAACAGGCTGAATAAGTGTACATTATATGAGGCATAAATAACCAACTGAGAACATGCCTGGTATGTTAACGTAACATATTATGGTAAGAGTCATTCAAATAACTATAAAATATAGAACATGCTATACGTTTACCAAACAATCTGTCACTCCTAATCGCTAAATCCCATGAAATCTTATACGTCTAGTCCAGGGGTCGGCAACCTTTACCACTCAAAGAGCCATTTTGGTAAGTTTCACAAATTAAAGAAAACAATGGGAGCCACAAAAAAAATTTGAAAATTTAAAATGAAAAACACCGCATACAAAGCTTAAATTGCTTCGCGCTATGTTAACCAGGGGTCTCTGACACACGCACCGGCACGCATCTCAATATGGAGATTTAATGTTAGTGCGGCCCGCGACTTTTAATTGAATGGCGCTTGATAGCGTCTTTCTTGCCAACCGTCTCAATTTTCTGGGAGACTCCCAAATTTCAGGACGTGCTGGCACTGCTTTTAGCGCCCTCTACAGTCTGCCCAAACAGCGTATCTGCTTGGCCACATGTAGAATGCCGCTCTTGCTTGCTCACGTAAGTGCCAGCAAGGCATACTTGTTCAACAGCCACACAGCTTACACTGACGGTAGTCGTGCAAAAACAACTTTAACACTGTTATGTTACAAATAAGCGCCACACTTTGAACCCACACCAAAAAAGAATGACAAACACATTTCTGGAGAACATCTGCACTGTAACGCAACATAAACACAACACAACAAATACCCAGAATCCCATGCAGCCCTAACTCTTCCGCTCAACCGACGCACGGAGAGGGGGGGGGGGGGTGTTGATGTGTGGGGGGGTTTGGTGGTAGCGGGGGTGTATAATGTAGACCGGAAGAGTTAGGGCTGCATGGGATTCTGGGTATTTGTTGTGTTGTGTTACGGTGCGGATGTTCTCCAGAAATGTTTTTGTCATTCTTTTTTGGTGTGGGTTCACAGTGTGGCGCATATTTGTAACGTAACAGTGTTAAAGTTGTTTTTGTACGACTACCGTCAGTGTAAGCTGTGTGGCTGTCGTTAAGTATACTGGGAAAACTGGGAGGGTCGGCAAGTATGCAGCTGGGCCGCATCAGAGTGGTCAAAGAGCCGCATGCGGCTCCGGAGCCGCGGGTTGCCGACCCCTGGTCTAGTCTCTTACGTGAATGAGCTAAATAATATTATTTGATATTTTACGGTAATGTGTTAATAATTCCACACATAAGTCGCTCCTGAGTATAAGACGAACCCCACTATGAAAAAAACTGCGACTTATAGTCCGAAAAATACAGTATGTGCTTTTAAAACTAATTCCAAGCATGCTTTGATTGATGTTAAGCCACTAGAACTGACCAAGCTCATTGTTGACAGGCGGTGCGGTCGTCTCCTCTACTTCGCTGGTCATGGAGCGGGTGATTCGGCCCTTACGCCGCCCCTGGCTGTTGGCTGTGCGTCGACCCTTGACAGCCACGGCAGGCTCTTTGTCCTCTGCATCTTCTCCAGAAGTTTCATCTCTAAAATTCAGAAATGCCAGGATGTTTTTAAACGACATTTCACAGCTATTGCTACCTAGCACATGATAAGCAATAAGTAATCTATGGATCAATGAATACATTACAATGATTGGCATTCAGTCTATATTAAGTTATATAGACGCTAAAGGTCCCCTTGATATGAGGAATTTACTTTTTAAATATGCTATAACAACAATGTATACTGCAAAAACTAAAATCTAAGTAAGATGAAATATCTCAAATAAGGGTGATATTTGCTTGTTTTCTGTCCGATAAAATAATTCTTCTCACTAAGCAGATTTTATGTTAGAGTGTTTCACTTGTTTTAAGTGTTTTGGTCCTAAATGATCTCAGTAAGATATTACAGCTTGTTGCTGAGATTTGATGACCTATATTGAGTAAAACATGCTTGAAACTAGAATATCAACTGTTGCAAAGCTGTGTCATCAACACTCACAAGTATAAAACTACTTTTTTAAAGTAATAATTTCTTATTTCAAGCATGAAAAAAAAATCATGACTTTGACACAATTGTGTCTCATAATTAAAACGGATGACAGCCAAATGGACTTTGCTGTTTCATTTTCAATGAAACAATAAAAAATACATACTCATATAGTAGTACAGTTGGCACAGTACAGTAAACTAACAGTTAATATTTAAACATTTCACATGTGACATTTCAAACTATTTTGAACAGAAATAGTTCATGCACATTCAGATGAATTCTTCAAAATTACAATTAAAAATGTTCTGGCCGGGGGCCGGGCTGTACATATGCGCACTAATTGACTGAAAGAGCACGCACTTGGCGCGATGATGTCATGTTATCGATGGAAAAATGCATTTTTAGACCATATGATTTGCCTGAGCGGCTAGGAGACCCCGAGAGTAACAAGCAACCCAAGTATAAAACTACTTTTTTAAAGTAATAATTTCTTATTTTAAGCATGAAAAAAAAAAATCATGATGCCGAGCGCATATCATTATGTCAAGATAATGGCACTAGCATTTACTTAATTTAAGAATATTTTTCAACATATTGAGCAAAAAGGTCTCTTTTATGTTTCTACCAAGAAAAGTGCACTTGTTATTGGAGAATATTCTTATTTTAAGGTATTTTTGGGTTCATTGAGGTTAGCTAATTTTACTTGTTTTGGAAAGTCTTGACAAGCCGAATTGTCTTGTTCTATTGGCAGATAATTTTGCTTAGTTCAAATAAAATACCCCCAATTTTTTAAAAAAAATTTCTTGTTTTTGAACACTGACTTTTTGCAGTGTATGGACAACAATGTCTATAACAAAATCGCGAAAACAATAAATAATCGCGATATAGTATTTTGTTAATAAAATTACATATATATGTGTTTGTGTGTATGTGTATATATATATATATATGTGTGTGTATGTACAGTATATTATGCAAATATATACACTACCGTTCAAAAGTTTGGGGTCACCCAAACAATTTTGTGGAATTGCCTTCATTTCTAAGAACAAGAATAGACTGTCGAGTTTCAGATGAAAGTTCTCTTTTTCTGGCCATTGTGAGCGTTTAATTGACCCCACAAATGTGATGCTCCAGAAACTCAATCTGCTCAAAGGAAGGTCATTTTTGTAGCTTCTGTAACGAGCTAAACTGTTTTCAGATGTGTGAACATGATTGCACGAGGGTTTTCTAATCATCAATTAGCCTTCTGAGCCAATGACCAAACACATTGTACCATTAGAACACTGGAGTGATAGTTGCTGGAAATGGGCTTCTATACACCTATGTAGATATTGCACCAAAATCCAGACATTTGCAGCTAGAATAGTCATTTACCACATTAGCAATGTATAGAGTGTATTTCTTTAAAGTTAAGACTAGTTTAAAGTTATCTTCATACAGTGCTTTTCTTTCAAAAATAAGGACATTTCAATGTGACCCCAAACTTTTGAACGGTAGTGTATATATATTTATATACATACACACACACACAAAATGAATGCTCATTTTGATGATCTTCTCTCCTTTTTTTATACAACACATAGTTTATATATAAAAAAGGACAAGACAATTAAAGAACAATAAAAAGTATTTTTAGTACCAGCCCTTCTTTTCGACAGTGTGTACTAGGGCCATTTCAACATATGAATTTACAGATGGAATCTATCATTTCTAGGTCTCTGCGTGACTGCTTTTATTAGACAGTGCCTTTGGACAATGACTCTGTCAGGCTCATTTGGTGTGTTTTTATTTTCATCACATTTGTATTTTGTCACATTTCAACACAGTCCAGAGACTGTTCTTAATGCAGTGTCTTGAAAAAGAGACTTGTTTAAGTCACTAGAAAGGACTTGTTGGCGGCATGTTTTACAGATTAGCCTACCGTTGACTAAAATGTTTTAATCAAAACCAATTGGCACCAATTCCTCTTCAGGTTTTGTTGGTTTGTTTGGCTTTCATTGTGCTTTCGTCTCTGCGACATTGTTTACATCCATACCACTAACCCTAAAGTTCTTTCGAATGACGTAAATATGCTGCCGCAAAGTAGCATCGTTGCTGCAGTTACATACATACAGTACCATTCAAAAGTTTGGGGTCACCCGAACAATTTTATGGAATAGCCTTCATTTCTAAGAACAAGAATAGACCGTCGAGTTTCAGATGAAAGTTCTCTTTTTCTGGCCATTTTGAGCGTTTAATTGACCCCACAAATGTGATGCTCCAGAAACTCAATCTGCTCAAAGGAAGGTCAGTTTTGTAGCTTCTGTAACGAGCTAAACTGTTTTCAGATGTGTGAACATGATTGCACAAGGGTTTTCTAATCATCAATTAGCCTTCTGAGCCAATGAGCAAACACATTGTACCATTAGAACACTGGAGTGATAGTTGCTGGAAATGGGCCTCTATACACCTATGTAGATATTGCACCAAAAACCAGACATTTGCAGCTAGGATAGTCATTTACCACATTAGCAATGTACAGAGTGTATTTCTTTAAAGTTAAGACTAGTTTAAAGTTATCTTCATTGAAAAGTACAGTGCTTTTCCTTCTAAAATAAGGACATTTCAATGTGACCCCAAACCTTTGAACGGTAGTGTATAAAAAGGATAAGACAATTAAAGAACAATAAAAATTATTTTTAGTACCAGCCCTCCTTTTCTACAGTGTGTACTAGGGCCATTTCAACATATGAATATACAGATGGAATCTATCATTTCTAGGTCTCTGCGGGACTGCTTTTAATAGACAGTGCCTTTGGACAATGACTCTGTCAGGCTCATTTGGTGTGTTTTCATTTTCATCACATTTGTATTTGGTCACATTTCAACAAAGTCTCTGTACTGTTCTTAATGCAGTGTCATGAAGAAGAGACTTGTTCAAGTCACTAGAAAGGACTTGTTGGCGGCATGTTTTACAGATTAGCCTACCGTTGTCTAAAATGTTTCAATCAAAACAAAAGAGTTCCTCTTCTTAGCACCAATTCCTCTTCAGGTTTTGTTGGTTTGTTTGGCTTTCATTGTGCTTTCGTCTCTGCGACATTGTTTACATCCATGCCCCTGACCCTAAAGTTCTTTCGAATGACGTAAATATGCTGCCGCAAAGTAGCATCGTTGCTGCAGTTACATACATACGTCGTCGCCCAGATGTTAAAATTACGATATAAAAAATAGAGTTATATCGTACGACAGGCATTTTTAAGGCGTACTACGATATATATCATAATATCACAATTACTGCAAGAGACTGTCACTGAGTTTGATCCAGAGATTTTATACATTTCTGAGATTGATTAATCTTGAAGAGGGGGTACAGAATATTGAAAATATACTGTATGTGAGGCAAAAGGTGGGTTTGTTTGAAGTCATGTCCCAGCATAGACAGGCGGTAGTATTCATTAGCAGCTTCAAACCTCAGTCAAGAATGTACATTACATCCAGAATATAAAGTACAACTTCACATTAGATAATATAGTACCTGACTAGAGAAATTTGGTGCATTCACCTATTGATTTCCAAGCCACAGAAAGCAGAGGTATTCCATCTGTTGTTTTTTGCATCTGTTGACGTTTAAGAACACTGCACAAAGCTCCACCCACACAAACACACATCTAATCCTATCACACAGAATATAAAAAAATAACTGTTTCAAAACGGGAAAACAGCAGTTTTAATGCGAAGAATAATTGTGGTTCATGGTGTGATACTAACTCTTGAAGAAATGTCGTCCAATTGGTCTCTGGACACGTTTCCTTCTGTTGTATCAATACATATCTGCCATTACAATAAGTCACTTAATATAGGTTGGCTTCTCAGAAAGTCTTTACTAACTCTGCAAGTCTTTCATGATAAAATACACACACAAAAGTTGACACTCGCCTTCAGAATAACTTCACAGGCAACAATCTTTTTGAAAATTTTAATCAAACTATTTCCTCTGTTCCATAACTAACAGTCTTACAATTTTAAGGACAAAGCCTGAACCACCATCAGGCCTTCAGTGCTGCTGCTACAAGGCTGTGGAATTCCCTGCCAGACTGTCTGAGTCACCGGAGACTTTTAAAATGGTCTTAAGACATTTGGTTTTTAATATTTACTCTTTTTACCACTATTTTTTTCTTCTGTTGAAAATGCTTTAATCACTAAGATCTTTCTGTAACTTCAAATGTGGTATAAATCACTTTTAAAATGGTCTTAAGACATTTGGTTTTTACTATGATTTTTTATCACCATTTTTTTCTTCTTTTGAAAATGCTTTTAATCACTAAGGTCGATCCGTAACTTCAAATGTGCTATAAATTAAATGTATTAATATTGAGATGCAGATGATACATTTGACTGCTGATTCGAGGCTCCCTTACTCAATTTAGTAGTTTGACTTACTTCATTCCATCCTCCTTGTCTTCAGCTTCAGTTTTTTCGTCATCCCTCTCTGGCTCTGCCTTTTCTTTTTCCTCCTTGTCCTTTTCGTCCTGGCTGGTTCGGTTGACTTGCTGTTGCTGTTGTTGCTGCTGCTGCTGCTGCTGCTGTCCGTGCTACAGATGAAACAGGAACAACAAGGCATCCCATTATGAATATAAACCTACATAATGTCAGCCTTTTCAGTAAAATGTACACATCTCATTGCCTTCAGGATTTTACATGATTTTTCTTTTATGATTGTTGCCACCTAAAATGCCTAATTACTTCATAAAAAGGTTGTAAAAGTTTGTAGTACAATTTATTGTATTGTTTTTAAAAACATTTTCTTTAAGGCATGGTACGTGTTAACATTGTATAGTGTTTTGGCAAGCCAAGAATCAATTAAATTGATTTCAATTAATTTTAATAGACAATAATTTTAATTAATTAATTTTAATGACTAATACACAAAGCTGTTTTTTTTCTTTCAAACTGTCATTGCTCAAAACATAATACTGAATCAAAATCAATGTTATTATGAATTATTGACCTATCCAAGGTTCCGATTACTTCACATCAAATATTCCAGTAAGAAAAATATTTTTGGTGGAAGATTTTGCAAATTTGGTAAATAAATAACCCAAAAATGTATATTTTGTTGTGTTCTTACTGTACCGAAAATGAACCGAACCGTGACCTCTAAACCGAGGTACGTAACGAACCGAAATTTTTGTGTACCGTTACACCCCTAATATATATATATACACTACCGTTCAAAAGTTTGGGGTCACATTGAAATGTCCTTATTTTTGAAGGAAAAGCACTGTACTTTTCAATGAAGATAACTTTAAACTAGTCTTATCTTTAAAGAAATACACTCTATACATTGGTAATGTGGTAAATGACTATTCTAGCTACAAATGTCTGGTTTTTGGTGCAATATCTACATAGGTGTATAGAGGCCCATTTCCAGCAACTATGGTACCATGTGTTTGCTCATTGGCTCAGAAGGCTAATTGATGATTAGAAAACCCTTGTGGAATCATGTTCACACATCTGAAAACAGTTTAGCTCGTTACAGAAGCTACAAAAATGACCTTCCTTTGAGCAGATTGAGTTTCTGGAGCATCACATTTGTGGGGTCAATTAAACGCTCAAAATGGCCAGAAAAAGAGAACTTTCATCTGAAACTCGACAGTCTATTCTTGTTCTTAGAAATGAAGGCTATTCCACAAAATTGTTTGGGTGACCCCAAACTTTTGAACGGTAGTGTATATATATAGGTATATAGTTCGGTTGACTTGCTGTTGCTGTTATTGTTGCTGTTATATATATATATATATATATATATATATATATATATATATATATATATATATATATATATATATATATATATATATATATATATATATATATATATATACACACACACACATGCATACTTTTATATATACATATATATATATATACATAGCTTCAATATAATCAACCTGTTTTTCCATTCTACTGGCACTTTAATGGCAAAAAACCCAAAGGATTTAAAACCGAGCCAGTAGTATAAAATAATTTAAATATTTAATTGATATTTTTACACCGCCATCGTGTGTTTTTGTCAGATTATATTTGTGATGAAATATAGAATTATTCATTGATGATTAGTGCCCCAGTAAATACTTGGTATTGAACCGATACCCACATTTGTGGTATAGCCCAAAACTAATGTTAAGTAACCAAACAACAGAAAAATAATTTTTTATTACATTTTAACACGTTACAACAGAAAGTAACCAGATATTATCGGTAAACTAACAAGAAAATTAACAGTATAGAGAAAATAATACAACCTGGAATTACGCAATATGTTACTGCATACGTCAGCAGCCAAATTAAGAGCCTTTCTAACCTGTTCTGAAAGAGTTTTATTATCATTTATATACTAAACAACATGTGATATACATTGTTACCACATGAGGCTAAATACATACTTCTTGCTTTCTGATCAATTTACACCTGTTGCATTTCATTGATCAAACACTAACAATTTGGTTTCATAGAAGCACATACATTTGACTAAACTAAAAAGCATGTCAGCACAAGGTAAAACAAAACAGGATGTGAAAGTTCAGAAACCACAGAATGAATGTTCTGCTGTATAACTTTTGGTTTTCAAGCACACAGTACCACTTCCTCACTAGTATCTTGCCTGTCTGGGATTTTAGGGTGAGAGTTCATTTAAGTGCAGACACATGCAGTGAGGACCATCTTTCGTGCAATATTGACACCCATTGCCGCATGTGATGTACGGTATTTGACACTGCCGCCTCAGGCTAATGCAACACGTTCGTTTGATGATAATCTCGTGGCAGTATCTTGAATACTTAAGAGAGAGAGAGAGAGAAAAAGAACAAGAGAGAGAGAGAGAGAGAGAGAGAGAGAGTGAGAGAAAAAGAATGAGAGAGAGAGAGAGAGAGAGTGAGAGAGGAAGCCAAGAAAAAGAGAAAAGTTAACAAAGAAGAACAAGAGGATGCCTTTGTAGATTTGCCAAGTCAACCAAGATTACCATAGCAGTGTTTCCCCTCGATTTCCAGCCCACTAACACACGCACATGTACAGGGGCACGCAGATTATTAGTTTGTTTACTAACATTTTAAAAAGAACAATTTATAGACCTCTTCTAGAGATGTCCGATAATGGCTTTTTTGCCGATATCCGATATTCCGATATTGTCCAACTCTTAATTACCGATTCCGATATCAACCGGTACCGATACAGTATATACAGTCGTGGAATTAACACATTATTATGCCTAATTTTGTTGTGATGCCCCGCTGGATGCATTAAACAATGTAAAAAGATTTTCCAAAATAAATCAACACAAGTTATGGAAAAAAATGCCAACATGGCACTGCCATATTTATTATTGAAGTCACAAAGTGCATTCTTTTTTTAACATGCCTAAAAACAGCAGCTTGGAATTTGGGACATGCTCTCCCTGAGAGCATGAGGATTCTGGGTATTTTTTCTGTTGTGTTTATGTTGTGTTACGGTGCGGATGTTCTCCCGAAATGTGTTTGTCATTCTTGTTTGGTGTGGGTTCACAATGTGGCGCATATTTGTAGCAGTGTTAAAGTTGTTTATACGGCCACCCTCAGTGTGACCTGTATGGCTGTTGACCAAGGTTGCCTTGCATTCACTTGTGTGTGTGACAAGCCGTAGATATTATGTGACTGGGCCGGCACGTAAAGGCAGTGCCTTTAAGGCTCGCCTCCAATATTGTTGTCTGGGTGGAAATCGGGAGAATGGTTGCCCCGGGAGATTTTTCGGGAGGGGCACTGAAATTCGGGAGTCTCCCGGGAAAATCGGGAGGGTTGGCAAGTATGACTGGGAGACGCAACTGCTCTGTACTTCTCCCTACGTCCGTGTACCACTCTGTACAGCGGCGTTTTAAAAAGTCATACATTTTACTTTTTGAAACCGATACCGATAATTTCCGATATTACATTTTAAATAATTTATCGGCCGATAATATCGGCAGTCCGATATTATCGGACATCTCTAACCTCTTCTATAATCAGGTACTTCTGTTGTGGTCTAGCGCAACATAGAATACACAATAGGGCTGTAAGGATTTTTGACATAATCAACATAAAAATAAAAAAATATCGACAAATACAGTCTTTGTTGCAAAAGAACAATTGTGAGGGGAAGAAAAATGCCGAGTCAGGAGTAAGAAGAAGAGTTACCAAAATAAAAAGGAGACCCAAACACTAAATTTGGCAACATTTGTTGGCCCTGCGATGAGGTGGCGACTTGTCCAGGGTGTACCCCGCCTTCCGCCCGATTGTAGCTGTGATAGGCTCCAGCGCCCCCCGCGACCCCGAAGGGAATAAGCGGTAGAAAATGGATGGATGGATGGATAAATGGAAATAGAGCAAATGAAATATAACAGTGATATGTAAACTTTGTACAGTGGAACTTGTGTTTTACGTCAGCATGACGGCTATGCACAAGCACCGCCTAGTTGTGTTGTCTACCTCAACATCGCCATAGTTGTGCCATTTACGCAACATGTGTTTGTTTTTAAAACCAATACTAGCGGCTTTTTACCTGCGTAAGATACCAGTTGTGTAACTAACGTTGAGATTTACTCATTTTATTTTGTCTGTTATAAAGCAACAAGCAAAGATGAGTGGGCATGCAATGTTCATATAACCACTTCTATTCCCTGTGGTAAATAATAGAAGATAAAAAGTAATGCACAATGCTTACTTTAAAAATGAATATTCAGTTTTAAAGTATTATTCCTTTAGGTGACTGTTGGCAGCTAAATAATCTTAACAGTACAGGATAAACATAGCTTTGAGAGGTTTCTTTTAGGGGTGTGGAAAAAAATAGATTCGAATTCGAATCGCGATTCTCACGTTGTGCGATTCAGAATCGATTCTCATTTTTAAAAAATCGATTTTCTTTTAAAATTTATTTATTTTAAATGTTTTATCTTTTTATTTTTAATTAATCAATCCAACAAAACAATACACAGCAATACCATAACAATGCAATCCAATTCCAAAACCAAACCAGACGCAACACTCAGAACTGCAATAAACAGAGCAATTGAGAGGAGACACAAACACGACACAGAACAAACCAAAAGTAGTGAAACAAAAATGAATATTATCAACAACAGTATCAATATTAGTTACAATTTCAACATAGCAGTGATTAAAAATCCCTCATTGACATTATCATTAGACATTTATAAAAAAAAATTAAAAAAAGAACAATAGTGTCACAGTGGCTTACACTTGCATCGCATCTCATAAGCTTGACAACACACTGTGTCCAATATTTTCACAAAGGTAAAATAAGTCATATTTTTGGTTCATTTAATAGTTAAAACAAATGTACATTATTGCAATCAGTTGATAAAACATTGTCCTTTACAATATAAAAGCTTTTTACAAACATCTACCGTAATTTCCGGACTATAAGCCGCTACTTTTTCCCCTCGTTCTGGTCCCAGCGGCTTATACAAGTGTGCGGCTTATTTACGGCCTGTTCTTCTCCGACACCGACGAAGAGGATTTCGGTGGTTTTAGTACGCAGGAGGAAGACGATGACACAATGATTAAAGACTGACTTTTCATATACCGGTAGGCTGGTTATTTTGATAACGTACAGGCGAGCAGTTTGTATTACTTTGCACCGTTGTATTATTTGTACTCTGCACGAATGCTGTTCGCCATGTCAAAGATGTGAAAGTTTGATTGAATGATTGAAAGATTTATTGTTAATAAATGGGACGCTTTGCGTTCCCAAACAGTCATCTCTGTCCCGACAATTTGATTGATTGATTGAGACTTTTATTAGTAGGTTGCACAGTGAAGTACATATTCCGTACAATTGACCACTAAACACCCGAATAAGTTTTTCAACTTGTTTAAGTCGGGGTCCACTTAAATTGATTCATGATACAGATATATACTACCATATATACTATCATCATAATACAGTCATCACACAAGATAATCACATTGAATTATTTACATTATTTACAATCAGGGGTGTGGAGGGGGGGGGGGGGGTATGGGGGGATGGGGGGGGGTATGGACATCAAGTAGTGGACATAGAGAGAGAGAGAGAGAGAGAGAGAGAGAGAGAGAGAGAGAGAGAGAGAGAGAGAGAGAGAGAGAGAGAGAGAGAGAGAGAGAGATCAGAAGGCATAAGAAAAAGAAAAAGTATCTGCATTTGATTGTTTACATTTGATTATTAGCAATCCGGGGAGGGTGTTAGTTTAGGGTTGTAGCTGCCTGGAGGTGAACTTTTATTGCGGTTTTGAAGGAGGATAGAGATGCCCTTTCTTTTATACCTGTTGGGAGCGCATTCCACATTGATGTGGCATAGAAAGAGAATGAGTTAAGACCTTTGTTAGTTCGGAATCTGGGTTTAACGTGGTTAGTGGAGCACCCCCTGGTGTTGTGGTTATGGCGGTCATTTACGCTAAGGAAGTAGTTTGACATGTACTTCGGTATCAGGGAGGTGTAGCGGATTTTATAGACTAGGCTCAGTGCAAGTTGTTTAACTCTGTCCTCCACCTTGAGCCAGCCCACTTTAGAGAAGTGGGTAGGAGTGAGGTGGGATCTGGGGTGGAGATCTAGAAGTAACCTGACTAGCTTGTTCTGAGATGTTTGGAGTTTAGATTTGAGGGTTTTGGAGGTGCTAGGGTACCAGGAAGTGCATGCATAATCGAAAAAGGGTTGAACGAGAGTTCCCGCCAGAATCCTCAAGGTGCTTTTGTTGACCAGAGAGGAAATTCTGTAGAGAAATCTCGTTCGTTGGTTAACCTTTTTGATTACCTTGGTTGCCATTTTGTCACAGGAAAGGTTAGCCTCTAGAATGGAAGCTAGGTAGGTGACCTCATCTTTCCTGGTGATGACACTGTCACCTACTTTTATGTTGAAGTCATTGACTCTCTTAAGTTTGATGTGGGACCCAAACAGGATGGATTCTGTTTTACCCAAGTGGATGGATAGCTTGTTGTCAGCGAGCCAGGTGCAAGTTCTACAGAGCTCAGCACTGAGGATTTTCTCCACCTGTGACTTGTCCTTGTCTGATACCAGCAAGGCAGAGTCATCCGCAAACAAAAACAATACACAGTCGCATGCCGATGACATGTCGTTTATGTATATTAGGAACAGTAAAGGTCCCAATATACTGCCTTGGGGGACTCCACAGCTCACCGAGAGGGGGGGGGACACGGTGCCGTTCACCTCTACCACCTGCTCCCTCCCCTCCAAGTAAGACTGCATCCAGCTCCAAGAGGTTTTGTTAAATCCGATTGCTCTGAGCTTATCCAACAGTATAGCGTGGTTAACGGTGTCAAAGGCCTTCTGAAGGTCCAGCATGACCATGCCGCAGTATTTGCCCGCGTCCACCTCATGTTTGATGTGGTCGGTCAGATAGAGAAGGCATGTGTCAGTGGAGTGGTTAGTTCTGAAGCCGGATTGGAATTTGTACATGAGTTTATTAGTGGCAAGGTAACTATCAACCTGTTCATAAACTATTTTCTCCATTACTTTCGAAATGGAGCTGAGAATAGAAACAGGTCGGTAGTTGCCAGGTTCCAATTTGCTTCCTTTTTAAAGAGGGGAGTTACTCTTGCTATCTTAAAATCTTTTGGTACTTGGCCTTGTGTAATTGATAGGTTTATTATGTGCGTGATGATCGGGGCAATGATGGAGGCAGAGTCCCTGAGGAATCTGGAGGGAATATTATCAAGGCTGGTGGCCTTGTTAGGGTGGAGCGCGCTCAATTTTTTAAACACCTCATCAGCTGTGACCATTTCTAATTTGAAATCATCGTTGGATACTCCTAGCTTTCTGTAGAAGGCTTTAATGTGTTCTACACCAAAGCGACCAGAGTGGTGGGACAGCTTGTTGACAAGAGTTGCGGCTATGCTGGTGAAAAAAATGTTAAGTCTGCTAGCTACCTCCATTTTGTCTGTAATGAGGGAGTCACCCTCCTTGATGCTGATGTTGGTGAGTCTTGTTTTAAGTTTCTGGCTGCAACCAGGAAGCTGGTTGTTGAGAATTTTCCAGAGCTCACGCGGCTTATTCGTGTTTTCCTCTATTTTGTCGTTAATGTAATTTTTTTTTAAGGATTTAGTCAGGTTGGTTGACTTATTTCTTAATTTATTGCATTGCTTTTTGAGAGGTTTTTTTGAGAGTATTTTTCAGACTATAAATCGCCGTTTTTTTCAGTTTGGCCGGGGGTGCGACTTATACTCAGGAGCGACTTAAGTGTGAAATTATTAACACATTACCGTAAAATATCAAATAATATTATTTAGCTCATTCACGTAAGAGACTAGACGTATAAGATTTCATGAGATTTAGCGATTAGGAGTGACAGATGGTTTGGTAAACATATAACATACAATCCCCTCCGTGGTAGCAGGAACCCCTATATACTACGGTAATTACACATCAAAACCCTGCGGCTTATAGTCGGGTGCGACTTATATATGGAGCAATCTGTATTTTCCCCTAAATTTAGCTGGTGCGGCTTATAGTCAGGTGCGGCTTATAGTCCGGAAATTACGGTACTACTCTGCTTGCATGTCAGCAGACTGGGGTAGATCCTGCTGAAATCTCATGTATTGAATGAATAGAGAATCGTTTTGAATCGGGAAAATATCGTTTTTGAATCAAGAATCGTGTTGAATTGAAAAAAAGTCGATTTTGAATCGAATCGTGACCCCAAGAATCGATATTGAATCGAATCATGGGACACCGAAAGATTCACAGTTTTAGTTTCTTTGCACTAAAATTCCGGTTTACAGAATATTTTGCACTTTAAGTCTATATATTATTATTATCATTATTATTATTTACTTTGTGTAATAAAGTCAAACCATTAAATCCTTAGTAATCTGTGTCTTTTTGTTACAATTTACTTTAATAAACTTTGGAAATAAGTTAAAATCAAGTCGTGGACTTTAACGTGTAAAGCAAATCATGTAAGCAATGATATAATAATAAAATAATCGCTGACTACCGTATTTTTCAGACTATAAATCGCCGTTTTTTTCAGTTTGGCCGGGGGTGCGACTTATACTCAGGAGCGACTTATGTGTGAAATTATTAACACATTACCGTAAAATATCAAATAATATTATTTAGCTCATTCACGTAAGAGACTAGACGTATAAGATTTCATGAGATTTAGCGATTAGGAGTGACAGATGGTTTGGTAAACATATAGCATGTTCTATATGTTATAGTTATTTGAATGACTCTTACCATAATATGTTACGTTAACATACCAGGCACGTTCTCAGTTGGTTATTTATGCCTCATATAACGTACACTTATTCAGCCTGTTGTTCACTATTCTTTATTTATTTTAAATTGCCTTTCAAATGTCTATTCTTGGTGTTGGATTTTATCAAATACATTTCCCCAAAAAATGCGACTTATACTCCAGTGCGACTTATATATGTTTTTTTCCTTCTTTATTATGCCTTTTCGGCCGGTGCGACTTATACTCCGGAGCGACTTATACTCCGAAAAATACGGTAAATCTTTAGTAATCTGTGTCTTTTGTTACAATTTACTTTAATAACCTTTGGAAATAAGTTAAAATCAAGTTGGACTTTTGAACGCGTAAAGCAAATCATCCAAGCAATGGCATAAAATAAAATAATCGCTGACTAGTCAACTCTTAAAGGGGTCCTATTATGCAAAACCAACTTTTTCATTGTTTTTGTGTTTTATGGATCACCATAAGTCCAGAAGAAAATAAAAAATCTAACTATTGAGGCATTGCGGCGATATTTATAAAATAAAATTGCCTTCTTCTAAAATAGTTCTCAACAAGCCGCTTTGAATTTTAGACTTTTGTGACGTATTTGACCAGAGTTACGAAGAGCTTCGCGTGAATCTACCATATTTATTCAGTTGTACTCAATATGTTCTTTATTTTTCTCTATCCTCTTATCATGGGGCAGGGTGGCTCATGCACATGACATGTCCTGCGTATCTAATTGCATCATCATGCACGCTATTTGTCAATACAACACTAAAATTCCTCTTTTAGAGGTTGAGTCATCTTGCAAGTCATTTTTCTTCCAAAAGAAAAGTAGAGCAAAGGTTACTATAATTTGTTGTCGGACTTGTTTTACCAAACGACTATGGCATTGTGCCCGGAGCATTAAGACCGCAACCTCAAAAAATTTAATCAGCTAAAAGTATTCCCATTATTACGAAAAGACAGCTGGCGTCTGACAAGTAAGTATAGAGCTCATGTGCTCTTGGAAATACCAGAGGACATTATTAAGAGTTGTAAACAAGATAGTTGACAATACCTGGCTTCTTCCCCGTCTTCTGTAGTTCCTTCGCACTATGTTCTTATAGTTCTCATTCTTTTTGGTCAAATAATAAAAGAGCACACATTCTGCCACCGTCTGAAAAAAAATTAAAGAAATGTGATTTGCCTGGAAATGTGATTTCCTGATAAGACTGAGTTACACAGGTAAATGCAAAACCCGTACCTTTCTTTCTAGAAAAGATGCGATCAAACCAAAGTTTTTAGGGTGCTGAATAAATCTGTGGGAGGAAGGGAGAAAAATACAACATGAAATACTAGAAAAACAAGCTCTGAGCATTCAAAACCTAACAAAAGAGAATGATTGAATTAAAGATTTATATTTTAATAATATGTCATGCATGCAACCCAATCGAGCTTATATCATTTAGCATCTAAGAAATCAACAACTAATCGATTAAATCGATTATAAAAATAGTTGTCGATTAATTTAGTCATCGATTCGTTGGATCTATGCTATGCGCATGCGCAGAGGCATTGTATTTATTTTTTATTTTTATAAACCTTTATTTATAAACTGCAACATGTACAAACAGCTGAGAAACAATAATCAAAATAAGTATGGTGCTAGTATGCTGTTTTTTTTCAATAAAATACTGGAAAGGATAGAAATGTAGTTTGTCTCTTTTATCCGACTAGTAATCGATTAATCGAAGTAATAATCAACAGATTAATCGATTATCAAATTAATCGTTAGTTGCAGCCCTATATATCACATTCATTTGTTATAGTCCAAGCTTGTAAAGATACATTGAAGATATTTCCGAGGAAAAGCATTTTTAAAAAGTGTTACTCTCGGTGTGCTTCAAAAGCATTTTCCCCATGTGTAAAGAAAAAATGCAATTCTTTGCTTAAAATATCCTGGCCCTTTTATTATGAGCACATAACCAACATTGAGTACAATAATGCTCATCCAGAATTTGGCTAATATGAAATTTTAGAAAGTGTATTCATTTTTTTTAAACAAACTTACAAGTACACTGCAAAAACTGAAATCTAGGTAAGATTAAATATCTCAAATAAGGGTGATATTTGCTCATTTTCTGTCTGATAAGATAATTCTTCTCACTAAGCAGAATTTATGTTAGAGTGTTTAACTTGTCTTAAGGTTTTTGGTCCTAAATTATCTCAGTAAGATATTCTATTATTAGATTGTATGACCTATATTGAGTAAAACATGCTTGAAACTAGAATATCAACTGTTTCAAAGCTGTGTCAACAACATTCACAAGTATAAAACTACTTTTTTAAAGTAATAATTTCTTACTTCAAGCATGAACAAAAAAATCATGATGCCGAGCGCATATCATTGTCAAGATAATGGCACTAGCATTTACTTAATTTAAGAATATTTTTCAACATATTGAGCAAAAAGGTCTCTTTTTTTTCTTCCAAGAAAAGTGCACTTGTTATTAGTGAGAATATACTTATTTGAAGGTATTTTTGGGTTCATTGAGGTTAGCTAATTTTACTTATTTTGGAAAGTCTTGACAAGCCAAATTTTCTTGTTATATTGGCAGATCATTTTGCTTTGTTCAAATAAAATACCCCTAATTTTTTTTTATTTTTTTCTTCTTTTTGAACACTGACTTTTTGCAGTGTATACATAGTTTATTTCACGACCCACTTTTCATATGATTCAATTTCCGAGTGAAATTTGGCCCCGCCCATCGCATACTGTCTTGGTAATCGTACAGCCAAACAATGCGTCTAAATGTAATTATTTAAATTGCTTTAAATGTTTATGTATCAATTGCATTCATCATCTGTATGAATTTCACATTATTTTCTGCATTTATTCTATATTTCTTCAGTACAATATGGTTTGTTATATTATATTTTGGTGTCTGTAATGGATTATTTGGATTTGCATTTTTTCCTAATAAAATTGTATTCAATAAATGTGTTGTATGATTTGGCCCCTCGTCTGAATTTTTGAACAGATTACTAACAAAAACCGAGGTACAACTGTATATCAACGGTGTTTCAATGATACATTTATGACAGGCTGTAGGCTATGGGTCGACAGAGCTCAGGAGTTATAGTGGCCGTAATTTGAAGTTACAGATTTGACCCTGAGCTCCTTCAGGGACCGTGTTATTTATCTTTGAGCAAGACACTAAAAACTCTATTTGCTCTTGATGGTTGCCAACTTGCATGGAAGCCTCCAGTATCATTGTATGAATGGGATGCAAAGCAATAAGTGTCCAGCCCTTCCTACAAACATGCTACACAAATGCACTACATTGACCATCCTGACTTTTACTAAAGAGTTGACCTTACTTCTCTCTGAAAGTGTCCTTTTCTTGCTCGCTCCACATGTTCATGACCTGCCGGTCCTTGTACACCTTCATGGGGTCATCCATCAGTCCATTCATGTTGATGAACTTGATGCGCTGCTGCTCGGCATCAAACAGCATTGGAGGGACGACTGCCAGCTGTCGCATTTGCTTCTCTGTGTTCTGACATTTACACATGACACACACCAGACACAAACACAACATGGACATGAGAACGCTGGTTATCAAGCGGGAAACTCAGAGTTTGAGACTAAGTCATAAATCGGCTGCAACCTTATGGTAGTTTTTAAAGTACTAAAGAGGTCAGAGAGCAAGGGAGGAAGTTAAGCTTCCTCACCACTCTCAGTAGTCTGAGACATGTTCCACATCAAATGTGAACTCTGCACACAGTTACCTTTTCCTTGGACTCTCTAAGAGGTAACTAACTCACATTTAGGGCTGCAACAACTAAACGATTAAATCGATTAAAATTGATTATAAAAATAGTTGCCGTCTAATTTAGTCATCGATTCGTTGGATCTATGCTATGCGCATGCGCAGAGGCTTTTTTTATTTATTTGTTTTTTATAAACCTTTATTTACAAACTGCAACATCTAAGAACAGCTGAGAAACAATAATCAAAATAAGTATGGTGCCAGTATGCTGGTTTTTTTCAATAAAATACTGTAAAGGATAGAAATGTAGTTTGTCTCTTTTATCCGATTATTAATCGATCAATCGAAGTAATAATCGACAGATTAATCGAATTTAAAATTAATTGTTAGTTGCAGCCCTACTCACATCATATGCTTATTTTGAAAATGTAGTTTTGTTTGTAGATTACCGTATTTTTCGGAGTATAAATCGCACCGGCCGAAAATGCATAATAAAGAAGGAAAAAAACATATATAAGTCACATTTTTTTGGGGAAATTTATTTGATAAAACCCAACACCAAGAATAGACATTTGAAAGGCAATTTAAAATAAATAAAGAATAGTGAACAACAGGCTGAATAAGTGTACGTTATATGAGGCATAAATAACCAACTGAGAACGTGCCTGGTATGTTAACGTAACATATTATGGTAAGAGTCATTCAAATAACTATAACATATAGAACATGCTATACGTTTACCAAACAATCTGTCACTCCTAATTGCTAAAACCCATGAAATCTTATATGTATAGTCTCTTACGTGAATGGGCTAAATAATATTATTGGATATTTTACGGTAATGTGTTAATAATTTCACACATAAGTCGCTCCAGAGTATAAATCGCACCCCCGGCCAAACTATGAAAAAAACTGCGACTTATAGTCCGAAAAATACGGTATATGCAATCTGTTGTGTTCCCTAATTTTCAGTGTACATAAATGAAGGTGTGTGTTGCTGAGCCACATAATCTGGACTGGACCTGGTTTTAAAGGCCTACTGAAACCCACTACTACCGACCACGCAGTCTGATAGTTTATATATCAATGATGAAATCTTAACATTGCAACACATGCCAATACGGCCGGGTTAACTTATAAAGTGCAATTTTAAATTTCCCGCCACACTTCCGGTTGAAAAAGCCTTCGAAGGATGACGTATGCGCGTGACGTAGCCCGAGGAACAGAGGTATGCCTTCTCCATTGAATACAATACAAAAAAGCTCTGTTTTCATTTCATAATTCCACAGTATTCTGGACATCTGTGTTGGTGAATCTTTTGCAATTTGTTTAATGAACAATGGAGGCTGCAAAGAAGAACGTTGTAGGTGGCTGTAGCAACAGAATGACCACTTACTCGGATAGCAGACGCCTAGCCGATGCTAGCAGACGCCTAGCCGATGCTAGCAGACGCCTAGCCGATGCTACCAGACGCCTAGCCGATGCTAGCAGACCCACCGCACGGATGATCTGGTGAAGTCCTTCGTCGCGCCGTCAATCGCTGGAACGCAGGTGAGCACGGGTGTTGCTGAGCAAAGCAGATGAGGGCTGGCTGGCGTAGGTGGAGCGCTAATGTTTTTATCATAGCTCTGTGAGCTCCGGTTGCTAAGTTAGCCTTAGCGTCGTTAGCAACAGCATTGTTAAGCTTTGCCAGGCTGAGATCTAATAACCGTGTAGTTACATGTACATGGTTTAATAGTATTGTCAATCTTCTGTCTATCCTTCCAGTCAGGGATTTATTTATTTTGTTTCTATCTGCATTTGAGACAGATGCTATCACGTTAGCTCATGCTAAAGATGCTAAAGAGCTTCGTCAATGTATTGTCGTGGAGATAAAAGGCACTGTAATGTCCATTTCGGGTTCTCGACTCTCATTTTCAAGAGGATATAGTATCCGAGGTGGTTTAAAATACAAATCCGTGATCCACAATAGAAAAAGGAGAGAGTGTGGAATCCAATGAGCCAGCCTGTACCTAAGTTACGGTCAGAGCGAAAAAAAATATGTATTTCACTGCATTCTAGTCCGTCACTCTAACGTTCCTCGTCCACGAATCTTTCATCCTTGCTCAAATTAATGGGGTAATCGTCACTTTCACAGTCCGAATAGCTCTAGCTGCGTTGAAAACAATAGGAAAATATGAGGGAGTGAACAACTGACAACGTCACACTACTTCCGGTAGGGGCAAGGTTTTTTTTTATCAGAGACCAAAAGTTGCGAACTTTATCGATGTTGTTCTATACTAAATCCTTTCAGCAAAAATATGGCAATATCGCAAAATGATCAAGTATGACACATAGAATGGATCTGCTATCCCCGTTTAAATAAAAAAAATTCATTTCAGTAGGCCTTTAAGAACCCTTCAAACAATCTAACTTTATTGACACCTGGTCTGGTGAAGATAAGGTCCTTTTTTAAAAAAAATAAAATAAGATAAGATAAATAAATAAAAAACATGTTCTTGAATAAAAAAGAAAGTAAAACAATATAAAAACAATTACATAAAAAATAGTAATTAATGAAAATGTTAGTGGACCAGCAGCACACACAATCATGTGTGCTTCAAGGACTGTATCCCTTGCAGACTGTAGTGTTTTATATTGTAGGAACCAGAAATTTAATAACAGAAAGAAACAACCCCTTTTGTGTGAATGAGTGTAAAAATAAATAAATAAATAAATAAATACATTTAAAAAAAATCACATTATATCAAATAACACCTATGTCAGGAATGGTTGAGTGTGCCTTTAGTGAAAGGAAATGCTCAAATAAAAAGTGGGAGAAAGTGGCAGGGTATGTTAAACCGCTTGCCTGGTGGAGGGGCAGTAATACCCACGGTAGGATGTGAAATTCAGCATAGGCGGTCTATTCACATCTTTCACACAGTAGATTTGTCTAGAAAAAATAAAAAGTAGGAATGGGCATTGGATGAAATATTACGTAAATTGAAGAAAAAAAACAACATGGAATTAGCACAGGTTTGTGATTTTGAATTAAGGGCAAAATTATTTTTCAAAATATACTGAATGAGGATGTGCAAAGTGTATGAAAATAGACTAACTGAACTTTTTTGTGATGTTGAGAATACACATAATTTGATGACGTGATACAATAGGATTACACACTTTATATGGCGTCTACCAGTCTCTGTTGTGGTGCATTAACTTTGCCAAAAAACAGAGTATTTTGTAATTGAATAATTTGGTACAAAATAACCATGCAACAAATGTGCCTCTCTTCCAAGCAGCTGTGAACTATTTGTTCTGTCATCAACAGTGACCTCTGCTGATTGCTGGCTCAGTGTAAAATCAATTATGCAACATTTACTTTTTGACATAAGAACTTCATCAAATTAATTGATGATCAACCTAGGTTAATGAAAATAATAAATAAAAAAACGAGGCAACAAAAGTAAAATTGACTTATGTATATTAGCTTCCACTCTTCTCTATAAATAATGAACGTAATAGGTGACCTAATCCACATTTGTACTTTGTTATGTGCGCTGACGTTTCCCTGGAATGTAATTTCCTGAAAAAGGACCAACAAGGTATTTATTCTATTCTTAATGCTACAGTTGTGGTCAAAAGTTAATAATGTCATGGCTGTCTTGAGTTTCCAATCATTTCTACAACTCTTATTTTTTTTGTGATAGAGTGATTGGAGCACATACTTGTTGGTCACAAAAAACATTCATGAAGTTTGGTTCTTTTATGAATTTATTATGGGTCTACTGAAAATGTGAGCAAATGTGCTGGGTCAAAAGTATACATACAGCAATGTTAATATTTGGTTACATGTCCCTTTGCAAGTTTCACGGCAATAAGACACTTTTGGTAGCCATCCACAAGCTTCTGGTTGAATTTTTGACCACTCCTCTTGACAAAATTGGTGCAGTTCAGCTAAATTTGTTGGTTTTCTGACATGGACTTGCTTCTTCAGCATTGTCCACACGTTTAAGTCAGGACTTTGGGAAGGCCATTCTAAAACCTTAATACTAGCCTGATTTAGCCATTCCTTTACCACTTTTGACATGTGTTTGGGGTCATTGTCCCCAACCTCTGGGCTGATGATTTTACGTTGTCCTGAAGAATTTGGAGGTAATCCCCCTTTTTCATTGTCCCCTTTACTCTTTGTAAAGCACCAGTTCCATTGGCAGCAAAACAGGCCCAGAGCATAATACTACCACCACCATGCTTGACGGTAGGAATGGTGTTCCTGGGATTAAAGGCCTCACCTTCTCTCCTCCAAACATATTGCTGGGTATTGTGGCCAAACAACACAATTTTTGTTTCATCTGACCACAGAACTTTCCTCCAGAAGGTCTTATCTTTGTTCATGTGATGTCAGATGAAACAAACCCCAAACACACGTCAAAAGTGGTAAAGGAATGGCTAACTCAGGCAAGAATTAAGGTTTTAGAATGGCTTTCCCAAAGTCCTGACTTAAACGTGTGGACAATGCTGAAAAAACAAGTCCATGTCAGAAAACCAACAAATTTAGCTGAACTGCACCCATTTGACAATCATTGGTACTTTAATCTTTAATCTTAATCTTTGTCAAGAGGAGTGGTCAAAGGACCTGTAACCAAATATTAACATTCTTTATAAAGCTGTCCTCTAATTGTTGCCATGCACCGAGTAGTTTCTCATACTTGTGTTACTTATTTTATCAAGATGTACTTACTCTACTTAATTATTTGAAACAAATACTCAAACCACATTACAGTCTTCTGGTCCCTGCAATTGCTCTTTTTATAGGGCGGTCTTCAAATAGTCAAAGATTCGACTCAAAAGAGTTTGATTCGACTATCAACCTCAGTCTGTTTTTTTCCCCCATTATCTCCCAGACCCACGCTTCCAGGACATTCCACTACAACAAAACAAAACTTCCAGGCTACAAAAGTGAACATTTGACATTGTGAATACACTGCAAGTCAAGGGACACACCAATGCTGGCAGAAAAGCTCACCTCGTGCTCTGATATTCCGTCAATGATCTCAGAGACCTCATGTTCACTGCGCGCCGCAGAAGAGGCCAATCCACTTCCTCGCTGCCCGACACGGCTACAACGACATTTAATACAAAAATAAGAGAAGAATGCACAATTCATTCTGCGACCGAGCAACCTGCACTGCACAATGTAACAATTTCACAAGCAGCATGAATTGATGAAGTCTATTGCAGATGTAATTCCAGCTCACCTCTGCATTCGTTCCTGCAACTCTCTCTGCTTGCGGATCTCTGGGAACTGTTTCTCGTAGTACTCCCGCACCTTGCTCTCCTTGGCTCGGCGCCGGGGGTTGTTTTCAATGCGCTCCACCTTCTTCTCCCAGGCTTCCATCATTTGGTCATAGCGCTGGCAGAACTTCTGTTCCTAAATTGCCACATATGAAGCAGGGAGCAGCTCGTTATAAACGTGGCGTACATGTGGCTCTTCCTTTACCTCCTTGCTTTTCGCCCACCTTTGCCAGCAAGAGTCTTCAATAAAGGTAAACGGGATGTTAAATGTTCATTTATCCATTTCATTCGTCGTTTGTATGTATTTCACATTATTTTCTGCATGTAACATTATAATTATTCTTTATAGAATGTGTTTTGTGTTAATGTTTTTGGTTGTCTGGACCTGATTAAATGGATATATATTATTTATTGTGGAAACATTGCTTTGGTTTTCGTTCATATCGGTTTCCGTCTGATCTTTTTGAATGGATTACTAATGAAAACCGAGGTATTACTGTGTGACATAATAATAATAAAACATTTTTTTTAAATATCATATACTGCAGATACTGAGTTACTCCTTAAACAGACCTGGGCAAATTAAGGCCCGGGGGCCACATGCGGCCCGTTAAGCTTTTCAATCTGGCCCGCCCGACATTCCCAAATAATTTTTTTAGATCTTTAAGATGGAAACTGTAGCCGTCATTATGATGTGCAGTCATGTTTTCTAATGACCGTGAGTCTTGAACTATACAAAGTATTTCAATGGTTGGAATCTGCGCTTTTGCATTATATACTAGTTACTATGGTAATCTAATTAGTTACGATGGTAATCTAAGTCACAGCAGTTCAGACGAGGCACCAAGCAGTGTGGGTGGGGAGCGTTTCCACAGAGTGTTCCCAGAGCGGCCTGAAATGCAGGTGTCAGGGACAGACGCGGAAGGAGATTTTTACAACAAAGTTCTACAAGAAAAGTGATATTATGTCAGATTGTAGGTGTTTTGGTATTTTTACTCTTCGCGTTCATATTTTGCAGCGTTTGTTGCATTTTGTTGTGTTTCGCTTGATTGTAAATAATGTGGATGGAGAGGGGGTGTGATGTTCATATGTTGTCAATATTCAGTGTTTTATCGTTCATAGTTAATATTGTAAATCCCACATTCTTTATATTCATGTACATTCTGGGTGTCTCATTCAGTAGAACATGTAAAATTCCATTCCGTTTCCTAAGGCGGTCTGTCATAACGTTTTCAGCATTCAATCAGACATTATTGTGAGGTTTTGAATTAGTATTCCTAAAAATAGGACCCAAACACACACACACATATGGTACAGCAGATTGTCACAGCTTATATATGTGTGTGTGTGTGCGTATATTTATATTTATATAAATATATAGATGGATAGATAGATAGATAGATAGATAGATAGATAGATAGATAGATAGATAGATAGATAGATAGATAGATAGATAGATAGATAGATAGATAGATAGATAGATAGATATACTGGCCCCCAGACACATTTTTTTCTTTAAATGTGGCCCCCGAGTCAAAATAATTGCCCAGGCCTGTCCTTAAATAAGCTACAAAGCGGTTGACTGCAAAAATCTAAGCATTCTAAAAACACCAGTCTTTTAGATCTCGTCTGTGTATTTGTTGCAAATTAAAACTTTTCATTCTGGTATTAAATGTACCGTATTTTTCGGACTATAAGTCGCAGTTTTTTTCATAGTTTGGCCGGGGGTGCGACTTATACACAGGAGTGACTTATGTGTGAAATTATTAACACATTACCGTAAAATATCAAATAATATTATTTAGCTCATTCACGTAAGAGACTAGACGTATAAGATTTCAAGGGATTTAGCGATTAGGAGTGACAGATTGTTTGGTAAACGTATAGCATATTCTATATGTTATAGTTATTTGAATGACTCTTACCATATGTTACGTTAACATACCAGGCACGTTCTCAGTTGGTTATTTATGCCTCATATAACGTACACTTATTCAGCCTGTTGTTCACTATTCTTTATTTATTTTAAATTGCCTTTCAAATGTCTATTCTTGTTTTTTTCCTTCTTTATTATGCATTTTCGGCCGGTGCGACTTACACTCCGGAGCAACTTATACTCCGAAAAATACGGTACTTAAAAATATAGAAATATAGAAATAAAATATTGTAAAAAAAAAAAAATGTCAAGCTAGACATTTCTGCTGTGATTATCCTCCAAGATGCAATCTATTTTTTTACTGGGAAGATAAAAACATCAACAAAATGTTCCCTGGAAAATTGAAAAACGGTCTGAGTTCAAGCATACTTCATCAATCACTGCTTTATGTATAGCTATGCTCGTTGGCTTAGTTTAACCTGAACATAATTTCAAGCAAAAGCTTTTCTCTATTTTATTTTCTGACAGAAAGTACCATAAAAACACATCCAGGTTGTGGTTATCCAGGAATGTAATCTGCAATGTTGCTTTTAATAGAAGTGATTATCCCTCAGGACAATGTAAGTACAGTAAAATAAATCATACATATAGCCCAGGCCTGGGCAATTATTTTGACTCGGGGGCCACATTTAGAGAAAAAAATGTGTCTGGGGGTTGGTATATCTATCTATCTATCTATCTATCTATCTATATATATATTTATATAAATATAAATATACGCACACACACACACATATATAAGCTGTGACAATCTGCTGTACAATATGTGTGTGTTTGGGTCCTATTTTTAGGAATACTAATTCAAAACCTCACAATAATGTCTGATTGAATGCTAAAAACGTTATGACAGACCGCCTTAGGAAACGGAATGGAATTTTACATGTTCTACTGAATGAGACACCCAGAATGTACATGAATATAAAGAATGTGGGATTTACAATATTAACTATGAACGATAAAACACTGAATATTGACAACATATGAACATCACACCCCCTCTCCATCCACATTATTTACAATCAAGCGAAACACAACAAAAATGCAACAAACACTGCAAAATATGAACGCGAAGAGTAAAAAAAAAAAAACACCTACAATCTGATATAATATCACTTTTCTTGTAGAACTTTGTTGTAAAAATCTCCTTCCGCGTCTGTCCCTGACACCCGCATTTCAGGCCGCTCTGGGAACACTCTGTGGAAACACTCCCCACCCACACTGCTTGGTGCCTCGTCTGAACTGCTGTGACTTAGATTACCATCGTAACTAATTAGATTACCATAGTAACTAGTATATAATGCAAAAGCGCAGATTTCAACCATTGAAATACTTTGTATAGTTCAAGACTCACGGTCAATAGAAAACATGACTGCACATCATAATGACGGCTACAGTTTCCATCTTAAAGATCTAAAAAAATTATTTGGGAATGTCCGGCGGGCCAGATTGAAAAGCTTAACGGGCCGCATGTTGCCCCTGGGCCTTAATTTGCCCAGGTCTGATAGAGCCCAAAGTATCTTTTTCCACCTTAAAATGGCTGCTGACCCAGTTTTTAACTCCTCATCCATCATCGGGCAAATCCCAGCAGAGAGTCAAAATACTGAGTTCACTTACCCACTGCTTACGAGCATGGTTTCTTCTTTTGAAGTACAAGATGAGTTTTTTCCTCATCGCTTGATTTCTAAGATGTTCAAAAAAAATAAACAGGCATTACTAAAACAGTGGTGCTACAAGATTCAAAAGCAAAACAATATTATTATTAGGTTTTCATACATCTTTCACTTGATTCTTCAGTGCATGTTAACATGCTGACTGAATGTACAGGTACAGGACTAAAACACAATGAACACAATGCTTAAAGCAGCCAGCTACAGTTGCTCAAATAAAGGTCAGAGCCAGAAAATCCCCTTAGGCAGTCGCTCAGTTTGTCTCGCTCTTCACTGCAAGACAGACTTTTATTCCTGACAATTAATCTGTCAGTTGTAAGGTCACATTCCCCGCTGATTCATGTAATCGTCTTCTACATGTGTCCCTTTAACTTAGCGGAGGGGTCACATACAAGGAGAAAGGACTACAAAAAGGACTACTAGCGGTGTGAGTTATATGTCACAACTGCAAGACGACCTGATAAGATTTATTGGGTGAAAAAAAAAAACACTCTGATAATCTTCCCTCCGTTACACAACATGTTATCTGCGGTATAAAGCCAAGTTAAATCCAAACAGTCCCAACGCCGAGCATGCATAAACACTGACAAACAGTCCCAGACACCCACTCACACACAAAAGGTCACGAACTGAGCCAAACTGTTACTGCATCAAAGATTAACTCTATAACAAATCAGCTGGATTTGACCTGTGCTTGTACATTACAGGTACAGGTACAAAAACATCGGACCAGCTCTAAAATCAAGGCAAGGGCACTCAAATCTGGCAAAATAAGCAAAAAGTTGAATATAATACAGAGGAAACTGATGACAGAGATGTGACAAATCTGGTACCCTGGAGGATTACGCAGGGCTTCTCAGAACCAAAATGATGTGTGCAAATGCAATTACTATATTCTTTATTCATCTAATGCAGATGTTGAAAACACAGGCACAGGTAGCCTAATTGCCAGCTTCTGAGTCTGTAAGAGTGTGTTTGATTGGTATCATAGTTGGCACACTGCAAAAACTGAAATCTAAGTAAGATTAAATATCTCAAATAAGGGTGATATTTGCTTATTTTCTGTCTGATAAGATAATTATTCTCACTAAGCAGATTTTATGTCAGAGTGTTTTACTTGTTTTAAGGGTTTTGGTCCTAAATGATCTCAGTAAGATATTACAGCTTGTTGCTGAGATTTGATGACCTATATTGAGTAAAACATGCTTGAAACTAGAATATCAAGTGTTGCAAAGCTGTGTCATCAACACTCACAAGTATGAAACTACTTTTTTAAAGTAATAATTTCTTATTTCAAGCATTAAAAAAAAAATCATGATTTTGACACAATTGCCCGATTGTAGCTGAGATAGGCTCCAGCACCCCCCGCGACCCCTAAGGGAATAAGCGGTAGAGAATGGATGGATGGATGTGTCTCATAATTAAAACAGATGACAGCCAAATTGACTTTGCTGTTTTATTTTCAATGAAACAATAGAAAATATGTACTCATATAGTAGTACAGTTGGCACAGTACAGTAAACTGACAGTTAATATTTTAACATTTAACATTTGACATTTCAAACAATTTTGAACAGAAATAGTTCATGCACATTCAGATAAATTCCTCAAAATTACATTAAAACATTTTTGGCCGGGGCCGGGCTGTATATATGCGCACTAATTGACTGAAAGAGCACGCACTTGGCGCGATGATGTCATGTTATCGATGGAAAAATGCATTTTTAGACCATATGACTTGCCTGAGTGGCTAGGAAACCCTGAGAGTAACAAGCGGTTGCCTTGTTGCCTTTCCATTAAGGACAATACATTCGTTTTTAGAATAAGTTTGCTGGTTTCGAGAAATGTAATGCCGAGCGCATATCATTATGTCAAGATAATGGCACTAGCATTTACTTAATTTAAGAATATTTTTCAACATACTGAGCAAAAAAAGTCTCTTTTTTTTCTACCAAGAAAAGTGCACTTGTTATTAGTGAGAATATACTTATTTTAAGCTATTTTTGGGTTAATTGAGGTTAGCTAATTTTACTTGTTTTGGAAAGTCTTGACAAGCCAAATTTTCTTGTTCTATTGGCAGATAGTTTTGCTTAGTTCAAATAAAATACCCCAAATTTTTGTATTTTATTTTCTTGTTTTTGAACACTGACTTTTTGCAGTGCAGCTTCTGAGTCTGTAAGAGTGTGTTTGATTGGTATCATAGTTGGCACACTGCAAAAACTGAAATCTAAGTAAGGTTAAATATCTCAAATAAGGGTGATATTTGCTTATTTTCTGTCTGATAAGATAATTCTTCTCACTAAGCAGATTTTATGTTAGAGTGTTTTACTTGTTTTAAGGGTTTTGGTCCTAAATTATCTGAGTAAGATATTACAGCTTGTAGCTGAGATTTTATGACCTACAAAAGAGAAGTGTAGGATACTTCTCTTGTTGCCTTATTTGTATTTGATTTTATTAAATGTATTTATATTAGAAACACAACATGTGTATATAACAAAGGGTGCAAAGTCTGCAGGCAGTAGGAAACACATGGTTAATTGTAGGGAGTAAAACTGATGGCAGTCTAAAGTTCAAGATTTTTGGAGCTCTTTGTTCAGTGGATCAGATGTTTGATGAAGCTCTGTGTCTATCTACCACCACTGCTGTTTTTTGTTTATTTGTTACTGACTGTGGCAGGACACCTCTGCCTCTGTTTCACTTTATTTTGCTGGTAAATAATATGGTTGTAGTAGTAGGCTAAAGTTAAATTATTTAGTATGCACTAATTAAAGGGGCAGAGCTTTGAGACATTTTAGCTTTATATTTTATAAGATATATTTTTTGTAAGAACCACAATTAATAAATATATTTCAGTGAATAACTTATTGTTCAAATCTGTATATAAATATGTACATAAAGTGTTGTAATTATATTGTAAAATGGATGGATGGATGGATGGACGTTTAAAACAAAACTGTTATTATTAATTAGTAAGTATACATTTTTTGAGCCTTTTTAGAGAAAATCAAATCATTTTAGTAAATTATGCAAATTACTTGATGATGTCATGGTGACCACGCCCATAGCCACGCCCCCACCGCCACAGGTATCTTGGCAGTTTATGGGAAACACTGCCATGTGTTTTTGTTTCCTTTGTCTCACTTACAAAAGGGCGACACGAGTGTTCTTTCTTTGCATTAGTTTTAGCACCTGGGTGCGTTTGTTCTATAGTGAAATTAAATGAATGGAGTGAATCCTCCTGTCAGTCATCCACTCTCTTTTCACTGCAAAAACTGAAATCTAAGTAAAATTAAATATCTCAAATAAGGGTGATATTTGCTTATTTTAAGTCTGATAAGATAATTCTTCTCACTAAGTAGTTTTTATGTTAGAGTGTTTTACTTGTTTTAAGGGTTTTTGGTCCTAAATGATCTCAGTAAGATATTACAGCTTGTTGCTGAGATTTTATGACCTATATTGTGTAAAACATGCTTGAAACTAGAATATCAACTGATGCAAAGCTGTGTCATCAACACTCACAAGTATAAAACTACTTTTTAAAGTAATAATTTCTTACTTCAAGCATGAGAAAAAAATCATGATGCCGAGCGCATATCATTATGTCAAGATAATGGCACTAGCATTTACTTAATTTAAGAATATTTTTCAACATATTGTGCAAAAAGGTCTCAGTTTGTTTTTCTACCAAGAAAAGTGCACTTGTTATTAGTGAGAATATATTCAAATCCACCATGTCGTGAAGCCGCAATATTTGAGGCACGATGTACAGTAGTGAGGGATGACTGTAGCATGTAATTTGGTCTCAAAACAATGTTGACAATAACATTATTTATTTCCAATAATTTGTGGGACGATGTATCAACAAATAAATGTATCATCGGCCCAGGCTCAGTGTCATTGTAAAAGTACATTTTCAAATGCCATGTTTTAAAAATGTGTGGTCCAAAGCCCCTTCCTCACTACATGGCATCTACTGTTCACTGCAGCTGTATTCAGGCCTACCCGCTGTTTGAGGTACAGTAGTCACTTTTCCGCTACAAAACAGTACTGCCTCAGATGATGCGGAAAACTGCTGTTAGGTCACTGGAAGGAAGCCGCATTAAAGGCATCAGTAAGCAACATTCATTTGGTATAGTCTCTTCCACAGACAAAAAGCCACAAAGTGCTTCACAACACAGTTAAATTAGAGAAAAACAATGAATCTAATAAAAAAGGCCAATATACAATAAAAAAGTGCAATGCATAAACAATATAAAAACACAGTATGAATAAAAAATACAAAACAATATAAAAACTAAAAAAAGACAACATAAAAATCATCACAACAATAAAAGCTTGAACAAATAAATGAGTCTTAAGATTGCCTTTGAAGGTGTCAACAGAGTCAATTAAGCGCAATGAGGGCGGAAGATCATTCCACAGCGTGGGAGCAACAGCCTGGAAAGATCGGTCACCTCTAGTTCTAAAACCAGTGCATGAAACCTTCAGCAGATTCTGATCCACGGACCTCAGAGCCTGAGTTTGGGAGTAAGGTTGGATCAGATCACTGATATAAGAAGAAGCCTGACCATGTAAACCTCTGAAGGCTAGAACCAGAATTGTTTAACGTGATCCTATAGGACAGGGCTCCCCAATCTTTTTTCCACCAGGGACCGGTTTATTGTATGCATTATTTTTTACGGACCGATTTTCTACGTGTGGTAGATAAAAACAGCAACTCATGATAATGCTGAAGTAGTGGGAGCCCTGGGCGTGTTCCTTTGTGAAGAGATAGCATATACTATATATCAGTGTTTCTTAACCACAGGGCCGGGGCCCCAGTGTTGGGCCACGAGCGCCCCCTAAAATGTAATATATCTGTTTTTTCAGCCGTGGTCGCATAGGCCGCAGCGTTACTTAGTTGTAATACACTTTTCTACCACTTGTGGCAGTATCGACAATATAAAACCAACAGAAGAAGTCTGGCGCTAATGTCATAGAGAAATTTCTTACGTGCTAAAATTGTGACTAAAGTGGTGAAGCTGTATTTTCATTTGCACTTTAATCTTATTGACAGTTTACTTAGGAAACATATTTATAACTAATTTAGTTTAATTATTTTAGCACAACATAATACATATTGTTTGTAAATTATTTTTTTCTAATCAGCCTGGCCTAAGCCTAATGTTTATTTGTTAAATTAATAATAATCTTTGTGATTAACACATGATGTTATATATTTTTACAAGGTAGTAAACTGTAAGTAGGTTATATATTTTATTTTATTTAATATGATCAGAATCAAGAGTAAGATTACTTATTCAGTGTTAATATTGGAGTGGTCCCCGGGTCCCTTTTTAGTGGAAAAGTTGGGTCCTGAGGTCAAACAGGTTAAGAACCCCTGCTATATAAAATTATCCTGCAGATGGAAATGAGCCTTTGGCTACAATCTGGCACATTAACATTTTATATGTTCATTAATGTGCATTAATGTACTATAACAAATGGCGACTTCCTATCAGGAGTTGTAATATACATCTATAAACAAGCTTATTGGTGTGTTCAGTGGGACAGGTGAAAGTTATGTTGAAGAAAATGCGGTAGTTTATAAATTAATTAATGTTTCTGTGCGGCCCGGTAGAAAATGTGTCACGGACCGGTGGCTAAGGACCACTGCTATAGGACACTGGCAGCCAGTGAAGTTCTTTTACAATAGGGGATATGTGGGTCCTCCTATTAGTACGGGTCAGAATTCTCGCTGTAGACTTTTGGAATAGTTGCAGTCGAGAGAGCTTCTTCTTGTTCATACATGAAAACAAACAGTTGCAATAGTCTAAACGCAAGGACACAAAAGCATGAATGATAAGCTCCAAATCATTCTGTGACACCATTTTCCTAAGTTTAGAGATGTTCCTTAGATGAAATAAGCAGTTCATTGTCAACTGCTTACAAGGCTGCACTAATGACATGTCTTTGTTCAAAGATAACTGCCAAGTTTCTGAGGCTTGGCTTAGTAGACTGGCCTAAATCACCCAAGTACTGTTTAATCCATGGAAATGAATCACCAGGTGCAATAACCAATGTTTATGTTTTGTCTGCATTGAGCTGCAGAGATGTATTGCTTAGCCATTGTTTTATGTCCACTAAACAATGATGCATGGAGGAGTTAAGCTTCTGGATCTCAGACGGCTTAAAAGTATAGCTGGATGTAAAAAGAAAAGTAAAAAGAAACATCACTAAACCTTTCAACGACCTTTCCCAAAGGGTTCAAATACAGCAAAAAATAATACAGGATCCAAAACAGAACTTTGAGGCAATAAATCTGCTGACTCAGACCTTGTTGATTAGCTGTAACACTAAAGGAACGCCCCGACAAATATAAAGAGAACCACTGCAGAACTGATCCTGACAGTTCTTGATCCCTTAGTCTTCTCAGCAGAACCTGATGGTCAACAGCTTCAAAGGCTGAGGACAGATCCAAGAGAAGCCGAACAGTGCATTTTCTAGAATCACCAGTCGCTGGACACTCTAAGTAAGGCCGTTTATGCTGTTTACGGAAACTGGGCTGAAATGGCTCATGGATGTTACTTTGATCGAAGAAAAATGTCAGCTTGACAACTTTCTCAAGGATCTTAGACAGGCTTGGAATTTGGCCTAAAACTATTTTGATCGATTGGGTCTAAGCCTGCTTTTTTTTTTTAAATAATGGCTCCACTATGACAAGTTTTAAAGCATTGGGTAACACACCAGTAGACAAAAAGAGGTTAACCATGTTGGTAACACAAGGGCCAATTTCCTCAAACACGTTTTTGAAAGAGCCTTATACAAGGATGGACGTCAGATGAAAAACAGGAAGGCTTCATTTCGGTCACCAGTGCCGAAATATCAGCTAACATCACAGTCCTATATGAGGACCACATGCTGGGGACAGGCTCAGCAGCAGGGGTACCACACGGAAGGGTACCCCTGTTTTTGTTGGTGAAAAATCTCAAAATGGCATTGCTGACAGCTTCACAAAAAACAGGGGTAACTGGAGCAGCAGGATATACAAGACAAGTTGTGGTGTCAAACAAAAATTTGGGATTTTTCTTATTCAATGTTATTAACTGACAAATAGTCAGATCCGGCATTTTTACCCATCACATTGTAGGATGACACAAGATCCCTGAGATAGAGCCTGTGCACCTCAAGGTTAGTGGATTTCCATCCATCCATCCATCTTCTTCTGCTTATCCGAGGTCGGGTCGCGGGGGCAGAAGCCTAAGCAAGGAAGCCCAGACTTCCCTCTCCCCAGCCACTTTGTCCAGCTCTTCCCGGGGGATCCCGAGGCGTTCCCAGGCCAGCCGGGAGACATAGTCTTCCCAACGTGTCCTGGATCTTCCCCGTGGCCTCCTACCAAAACCGAAACACCTCCCTAGGGAGGCGTTCGGGTGGCATCCTGACCAGATGCCCGAACCACCTCATCTGGCTCCTCTCGATGTGGCGGAGCAGCGGCTTTACTCTGAGTTCCTCCCGGATGACAGACCTTCTCACCCTATCTCTAAGGGAAAGCCCCGCCACCTGGCGGAGGAAGCTCATTTCGGCCGCTTGTACCCGTGATCTTGTCCTTTCGGTCATAACCCAAAGCTCATGACCATAGGTGAGGATGGGAACGTAGATCGACCGGTAAATTGAGAGCTTTGCCTTCCGGCTCAGCTCCTTCTTCACCACAACGGATCGATACAGCGTCCGCATTACTGAAGACGGCGCACCAATCCGCCTGTCGACCTCACGATCCACCATTCCCTCACTCGTGAACAAGACTACGAGGTACTTGAACTCCTCCACTTGGGGCAAGATCTCCTCCTTAACCCGGAGATGGTAATCCATCCTTTTCCGGGCGAGAACCATGGACTTGGAGGTGCTGATTCCCATCCCAGTCGCTTCACACTCGGCTGCGAACCGATCCATTGAGAGCTGAAAATCTTGGCCAGATGAAGCCATCAGGACCACATCATCTGCAAAAAGCAGAGACCTAATCCTGCAGCCACCAAACCGGATACCCTCGACTCCCTGACTGCGCCTAGAAATTCTGTACATAAAAGTTATGAACAGAATCGGTGACAAAGTGCAGCCTTGGCAGAGTCCAACCCTCATTGGAAACGGGTCCGACTTACTGCCGGCAATGCGGACCAAGCTCTGACACTGATCATACAGGGAGCGGACCGCCACAATCAGACAGTCCGTTACCCCATACTCTCTGAGCACTCCCCACAGGACTTCCCGGGGTACACGGTAAGTCAGTCTTAAGTCTTGGGATATCTTCATTAGCCCAAGGGTATGCTTTTTTATGTGTAGACAAGTTGGATTTAACAGGAGCCACCTGATCCAGAATTGTTACACAGTGATTGTTAAAACAGTGAATTATATTGTCAGGCATGTGATTTGACCACAATGAAAATGACTGAAAAAATTTCCGGGGGTCTGGGGGACGAAGGCCCCCAGCCAGGTCCAGGTTTTTCACCAATTTAACATGCTAAAATTAACAAAGACAGCACCATTTGAAGAAAATATTTTAGTGTTTAAAGACATGAAAACATCATTAATAGAACATACATAACCCAATTATCCTAATGAATCACTGTATATGGTTCAGTCCCAACAGTATTTAGTCACTAATATTTACATCTTGTGTTCATTTCACATCCACAGGTGCCACATCGATCAGTGTTATTATCTACAGTTTATTTACAGTATTACCACATTACTTCAGTTCATGTAATGTAATGTAATGTAAACATTTCATTCTTTTCGCCAAAATAGGATATACATTTATGAAAATAATTAAACATGTTTAGTATTGTTTACTCATATTTGAAAATAGGAAATAATAATAATGTGAGGACACTGACATATTGCATGAAACAAGTGTGAAAATATTTACCTTCAAGATTGTTACACCACTGACAATAGTTTCAAGAGACTACAAAAGAACATAATATTACAAAATAGTATTATATGCAAATTTATTTCAAATAAATTGTTAACTGGAATCAATAATGCGACTCTTTGAATTTCTGTAATTTCATAATATATTTTCACATGGCTTTTTATTTTTAGAAAACCCCATTTATATTTCGCAAAGCAATAATTGGTTAATATTTAAAACAAACATGCGTATTTCGCAAGCAAATATTTTTTAGCTTACCTCATTATTAACAACCCTGTCTGCAACTGAAGTGGGTGGATCTTTCCTCTCGATGTCTACGGCAGTTGTCGATGTAAACAAAAGATGAAGTCCGTAAGGTTTGCTCACTTTCGGTTGACATCCAAAAGTACCAGCTAGTGAAAAGTTTGTTTTCCTTGCTTCAAATTGTTTCATATGTTTTTGGCGTTTCGCATGTACTTCCAAAGCCTTGAAACCTCGTGATCCATAGTCAATATTATCATGACACCACTTGCACAAAACCTTTCAGGGACGATCGATTTTCCGAATAAAATCACCGAACAAAGTCGTAACTTTCTTCTTCCCAACAGTATCAGTGATTTCCCTTTCCATCCAGTCCCATCGGAACTTATTTTTGACATGTTTATCAATTTCTTTTACTCGTAAAGCGTCCTTTCTCTCGAGAACCGACATTGTTTACATATGGAAAATGGCCGTAGTAACCATTATGAATGATGACGTTATTAACGTCATCATTCATAACAGATGTCCTGATTGGTCACAAGGAACATATCGACCAATCAACTACGGCGTAATATAAACTACGTCTCGAATCTTGATTTAGGGTCGGAGAAAAAAAACGGAAAAACGGGAGATCTTTTTTTTTTTCCCCCGAGATTAAAAAAGACGGAATTCCGACTTTAGACGGAAAAATCACATGCCTGTATTGTCCACATCGAGACAGTTTATAACTAAAAGAGGATCAAACATATCAGAAAGTCTGTCTGCAGTATTAGCAGTGATAACACCCCTCTGATACCTTAATTTTGAGGGCTTGGGCTCAGGTCTATAGATCAAACAAGATAAGACTATCATCGCTCATGTTGACATCCTTTACAGACATGTTTAAAATGTCCAAGTCAAGCGTAAAAACTAAGTGTAAAATATGGCCTTTTTGGTGAGTGGGCTCAAAAACATGCTGTTCAAAGTTAAAAGGTTCATTGCAGAGCAAGATGAGCCATCATCAACATGAAGGTTTAAATCCCCAAGCATTAAAACAGTTTCCAACTTAATTATTGACGACAAGAAGTCACTAAAATCATTCAAAAAGACAGCAGAGGGGCCAGGAGCATGGTAGATTAACACACAATAAAAGGGGGATGAAAACCCCACCTTAAACATCTGCGACTCAAAAGAAGAGAATTATTGCGACTGGATCACTTTGCATGTGCAGTCATCTCTGTGCACAAAAGCCAGACCACCACCATGGGGACAGGGGCGGGGCTTCCTGACAGCAGAGCAGCCAGCTGGGCAGAGATCATCAGAATGAATAAACTCTTCCTCTCTCTGCCATGTCTCAGAAAGACACATGATATCCAGATTTTCTCTTGAGAAAAGATCATTCAATGAAAAAGACTTATTCGCAATTGAACGAGCGTTCAGCAGGCCAATGTGGAGTGTGGATGACAACACAAAGGCAGTGTCTGTATTACGCAGCGGGATTGGTCGAAAGTCACGTGGACACCAGCTGGTCGGCACAAACACGGAAGTAAATGATGGCGGTGTAAACCCCTGACCACAACTGCAGCGCTTTGGAGGGTCCAGGACACTTGTTGAAGTCCAAGCAGGCGGAGTCGTGGACACGCTACCACACACATCGAGGAGAGAAATCTGGCTGAGGCATTGAGCGCGATGGCAGCCATGACGGCCGAAGACAGCCCACAAGCTTGACCTGGATACCTGACCTTAAGCCTCTTTTCATCGATCTTTTGCGGACCTTGCCCGGTGTCTGACATACCAGCAAGTATTCAGGTGAGTCGGGATCAACTATAAATGGAGGAGGGAACGCTTGCTTGTACCTGTTCCATGTATCAAACAAACCCTCCATTGACTCTCTGACACTAAACAAAGAGTCCCGATCATACGTCCGTAAAGCCAAAACACTTCTATTTGTTATTGGGGCTGATATGATTACATATTTCTACAGCCTTTAGTCACTCTGCAGAAAAAGGCCATTAGGATTGTGTCCAATGTTCACTACAGACATCATTCAAATCCACTATTCATGGAGTTAAAGCAACTTAAACTGCACGATGTCATCAAATTTAAAACTGCTCAAATTATGTTTAGGGCATCCCAAAACTCTCTACCAGCCAATATACAGAACCTATTCCAGGATAGAGATGCTCACCATAGGTACAGTCTAAGAGGAAACAACAAATTATATTTGCCTACATTTAGAACAACTTTAAAGTCAATGTGCATTTCAGTGCGTGGAGTCAGTCTGTGGAACAACGTAGGGGAAGAGTTAAAAACGTGTTCTAACATGATTCAATTTAAAAGACTGTTTAAAAAAGAAGTACTGAAGAAGTACGAGGAGGAAAGAGAGTGATGCCCTCAGCACAGAGCGATGGGAGAGAGGTGTATGGTCAGAGAGTGTTTGGGCCTATGTATGTGTGTGTGTGTGTGTGTGTGTGTGTGTGTGTGTGTGTGTGTGTGTGTGTGTGTGTGTGTGTGTGTGTGTGTGTGTGTGTGTGTGTGTGTGTGTGTGTGTGTGTGTGTGTGTGTGTGTGTGTGTGTGTGTGTTTGTTTTGTCTCGTCTTGTCTTGTATCAAAGTAACAGTGGTACTATTGTATTGTTAGTGTACAGGAGCTTTTCTTGTTTTTGTTTGTATAGTATTGTTCTTGTATTATATTGTTTATGTTAAATGTGGAATGAGTGAGAGGGGTTGGGATATTATAAGCATCTGCTTCATCCAACCCCTTTTCAAGCCTTGCATAAATGTCTCTGCCAAAATGTAAAAAAAAAAAAAAAATGTTTTGTTGTACTGTGCAGGTTTGAAATAAATACTTCAATTCAATTCAATATGTTAATAATATACACAGTAGGAGACGAGCCATGGCAGCGCCAGTCACAGGCTTGTCTTCAACTATTATCTCTTCTCCCAGTGAGAGAGAGACATGCTGACAAATTGTATTTGAATTATATGGCCCAAATGTTGACTTGCAAATTAAAAGTGTTATCCACACGGGATTACAATCCTTTGTCAATACATGACATGCCACCTTGACTCACAGCAGCAGAAGCAAACATCGCAACTGTGCACAGAACATCAACTACTTAAATCCTAGTAATATAAACAGTAATACAAAATGGTGTGGAAAGTAAGAAAAATGTGAATGATTTAAATACAAACATAACAAAATAACCTGATTAAAACCTGCTTACCCCTAGGAAAAAACAAGCCAACGCGCTACTTAATGACCAGGGAATACTTCTCTGAAGCTATTAACATACTGTATGCGTTTATATTGCCATTTTATCCGCATATTCTTAAATCCTAAAGCTTTTGAGTTTGCAGTGATGACAAATCTGTTTGACCAATGAGCTATGAGCAGTGGTTTGACGACATCCATACTGGCTCAACTGTTGAAAGTAACAGGTAGTAAACGGATTGAGTACAATTGTGGCCAACCAAGCAGACACTGTGTAGTGGGAAAGAAACAAGCACCCTGGTTTTCGTAGCTCACATTTAATTGAGAAGAGTTTTAAATATTCTCTTGATTGAGGTCACTAGAATCAGGTTATTATTAATGCTGCTTGAAGCATTCGTAAAAAGTCAAGTCACTATCTCTAAATCATATATAATTTGTTTTAAGTACATTCAGTCAATATGTCTATGGATGTTCTCATTCATCCAGGTCATTGTATTCTCATGGAATCGATTGCAACTGAACGGTTCAGTTTGTTTTAGGACTGGGCGGTATGGAAGTTATATCCCAATATATTTTGGCTTATGGTATACGATATATATCACAATATTTTTTCCTGAAAGTGAATTTATAAAAAGTCAAACCCAAACATGTGTATCAAGTAGTTTTATTGAAACTAATACTTAACATGGGTCATTTGCTGAAAGTGTTAAAGTTTCATGCAAAGATATTGCACATAAACATATTAAAAAGTCTTGAAAATATGAAAAGAAAAGTAAATTATGATCTTAAATTTTTTTAAATCAAAGCTTTAGCGACACTCAAATCCTAATCTAACAACAAAAACACAAAAGAACAAAATATAAACTAGCGTCCTTTGTTTAGAGGACATTTCAAACATCAGCAGAAAACTTAAAAATAATTAACAATAGTGTTTTTGTAGCTCAACATTTTAGAAGACCCATGTTTATGTACATATCCTACGAAGTCAGACCTACACTGTTTCAATGTCCATTTCTCAGATGATATAATTGTTGATGACTGAAGTGCTGATATCAACCAAATCTAACCCCCCCGCCCCAACCCACTCCACATCCCACCCCCCGGATTGTAAATAATGTAAATAATTCTATGTATATACTCTGATGATTAACTTGTGTGATGACTGTATTATGCTGATAGTATATATCTGTATAATGAATTGATTAACGTGGACCCCGACTTAAACAAGTTGAAAAACTTATTCGGGTGTTACCGTTTAGTGATCAATTGCATGGAATATGTACTGTACTGTGCAATCTACTAATAAAAGTTTCAATCAATCAATCAAAAACCCTCAAAAATTTAAGCCAGGAACAGTAAGCTGTATACGGCAGGATGCAATAATGCCACTGCAGCTAAACACCCTTTCAAATTGTGTATTACCTTTCAGATTGTGCATTTATTGTGACTGCAAAAGTCATATAACGAGTTAATTATTTGTGGCAGCTTTTTAAATCAGTTGTTTTCATACCTTTGCAACTGTGAACATATTTATTTACACAAAGCTTGTATTTCGGAAAAAAATGTCTTCTCTTATTATTTTCAAGTGCATCCATCTCTCTTGCGTTGTGGATTTGATTGAATCTCGTAAATTGCAACTCGCCACGCTGCTGTCATAAAAGCGTGTTGCCCCGAGTGACGGCGAGGCTTCAGTCAAACGGACCCGATCGCTCGATTCTGTTATCAATGCAAGTACAACAATGTGAAAGAAGGGAAGGAAGGACAAAATACTTGATTTTCCAGAAAAAACGGTAAAGTTTACATATACATAGACACAATGCAATCCATCCGTTCATTTTTTCAAAATAATCTTACTCATCTCACCATATTTAATGTAACTTACTTCACCGAGTATTATTTATCTATCTTTATTGTGATTACTTATGGAGTATATTGTGAATAAATTGAGAACAGGAAGTGAACAAAAGTTTTAGCAACTGTTATGTAAAAGAAAAGGGGTAGGATTAAATAAGCTCTGCTTCTTCCTACTCCTTTTCGAACATGTGGAAAAGAGAAACTGGAAATCGTGATGTATCATGTGGTATGCGTGCATGTTCGAAATAAACTCAAACTCAACTCAAACTCAACAATAAGCAGAAAGACTTCCACATTGAGACCTTAAGAATTACACTGCAAAAAGTCAGTGTTCAAAAACAAAACAAAAAACAAAAAAAAATGAGGGGTATTTTATTTGAACTAAGCAAAATTCTCTGACAATAGAACAAGAAAATTCGGCTTGTCAAGACTTTCCAAAACAAGTAAAATTAGCTAACCTCAATGAACTCAAAAATACCTTAAAATAAGTATATTCTCACTAATAACAAGTGCACTTTTCTTGGTAGAAAAAAAAGAGACCTTTTTGCTCAATATGTTGAAAAATATTCTTAAATTAAGTAAATGCTAGTGCCATTATCTTGACATAATAATATGCGCTCGGCATCATGATTTTTTTTTTCATGCTTGAAGTAAGAAATTATTACTTTAAAAAAGTAGTTTTATACTTGTGAGTGTTGATGACACAGCTTTGCAACAGTTGATATTCTAGTTTCAAGCATGTTTTACTCAATATAGGTCATCAAATCTCAGTTACAAGCTGTAATATCTTACTGAGATCATTTAGGAAGTAAAACACTAACATAAAATCTGCTTAGTGAGAAGAATGATATTATCAGACAGAAAATAAGCAAATATCACCCTTATTTGAGATATTTAATCTTACTTAGATTTCAGTTTCTGCAGTCTACATATATCAGTATTGCGGTATTGTCTCGAATACATACAGTATCTCTTTTGAAAATATACTGGTATAGTTTATAATACCACCTGTATACCGCCCAGCCCTAGTGTGTCTAAGATCCAAGCAGGCTTCATCAGTTCATGCTCATAGAATTTGATTGGTCGGCCCTAGTGTGTGAATGTGAGTGTGAATGTTGTCTGTCTATCTGTGTTGGCCCTGCGATGAGGTGGCGACTTGTCCAGGGTGTACCCCGCCTTCCGCCCGATTGTAGCTGAGATAGGCTCCAGCGCCCCCTGCGACCCCGAAGGGAATAAGCGGTAGAAAATGGATGGATGGATGGATGGATGGATCTAGTGTAGATGCTGGTGTTCAGTTAATAATATTTTAAAGAAGAAAAAAAAAAAAAATTACAAAAGAGAAGGTTACCACATTTGGCATCATCTTTGGCATCATTTTGGCATTAAAAAAAGATGTAGGGGAAACTTACATTTTGATGTTTTCATGGTACTGCTTGGTATCAGAAGGCTGATTGTATAGTGGCTGAAACGAGAAAGGAGACAATCACACAATATGCTCAGTTTTACAGCAGCATGCAAACCACAGGATCAGGATCTGCTAGCCTGTCATAGATGTACTGTAGATGGGGGATTTGTTCCATAATTTGATGAATGCTGTTGATGACAGATTCACATTACAGTCTGGGGTAATAAATAATGTTGGGAGTGATATCACTGAATCAGAGGGAAAAAATTTAGTTTTAAAATATGGCACAGAAAATATTATTGGGCTTCAAGACAGGTAGTCGCCTTGCACTTCGATACAGCCGTTTTACGCTTGCGTTCAGGTAAATTTTCCTCTATCACTAATGCTAAATAGAAATTAAAACCCGAGTGAGCAAGAAAGTATGAATGTAGAAAACGCAATTCAATGCAAAACTCACCAGTTCTACCCTGGGTCCGAGCCCTTCCAGTATCCTGTGAGCCTCTTCTGCCTTTTTCTGGACCAGAACACAAACAGAAGTACTAGATTAGCCGGCTGCCTGCACCTCTGTCATCACCATGACAACACAGTGAGCACGCTCACTTGGGTGCTTAGACTACACCACGGCCGGCTGGGTGACTGGATGCAACGATAGCGAGATGGATACATTGACTATTATTAGAGCTTGTAGCTCAAGCTGAGCCACAGTTCCTTGCCTCAGTCCATCACTCCTCTGACAGGAGAAAAAACACACTCACACCCCGTGAGCGGAGAGAGAGAGAGAGGGCGTCAGAGAGAACAAGTGGGAGTCGAAAGTGAGTGGAGAAGGCATAAGCAGCAGGTGGGGGGTGGGTTGGTAAAAGGCTTTGGTGTTTATCTCTTAAGAAACATATTAATGATAGAAAAATAGAGCTAATACCTACTACAAATAGAATCCTAGAACTTTAAATGCTGTGTGGATGACCACAACACTGTATCCCACTGGGCATGTTTTAATTGTGTATAATACAAGCAAAATAATGTTTTTATGTAAGCCTACTGTATATATTGCACCTAGAGATGTCCGATAATGGCTTTTTTGCCGATATCCGATATTCCCCAACTCTTAATTACCGATTCCAATATCAACCGATACCGATATATACAGTCGTGGAATTAACACATTATCATGCCTAATTTTGTTGTGATGCCCCGCTGGATGCATTAAACAATGTAAAAAGGTTTTCCAAAATAAATCAACTCAAGTTATGTAAAAAAATGCCAACATGGCACTGCCATATTTATTATTGAAGTCACAAAGTGCATTATTTTTTTTAACATGCCTCAAAACAGCAACTTGGAATTTGGGACATGCTCTCTCTGAGAGAGCATGAGGAGGTTGAGGTGGGGGGTGGGGGGGGGGGGGGGGTATATTGCAGCGTCCCGGAAGAGTCAGTGCTGCAAGGGGTTCTGGGTATTTGTTCTGTTGTGTTTATGTTGTGTTACGGTGCGGATGATCTCCCGAAATGTGTTTGTCATCCTTGATTGGTGTGGGTTCACAGTGTGGTGCATATTTGTAACAGTGTTAAAGTTGTTTATACGGTCACCCCCTGTGTGACCTGTATGGCTGTTGACCAAGTATGCTTGCATTCACTTGTGTGTGTGAAAAACCGTAGATATTATGAGATTGGGCCGGCACGCAAAGGCAGTGCCTTTAAGGTTTATGGCTCTCAGTACTTCTCCCTACGTCCGTGTACCACTCCGTACAGCGGCGTTTTAAAAAGTAATAAATTGTACTTTTTGAAACCGATACTGATAATTTCCGATATTACATTTTAAAGCATTTATCAGACGATAATATCAGCAGTCCGATATTATCGGACATCTCTAATTGCACAACAGGCACTTGAAAGATTGAGAAGGTTTTGAACCACTCTCCTAATACAATGAACTGACCTTTACATGAACAAACTCTTAGTATGTGTATGGGGGGGGGGCAATTTTTCAATGCAGCATGCTGAAAATAATGGAAAGCGCTACTCTACATAACAACTGACTGACGCTGTGGTCAAAGTTGGATTTGCCATAAAATAAATTTTAAGATATTCACACTCCTCTCGTCTCTGCATGCTGGGGTCACGTCAACGATGCAAAGCTCTCATATACTTCCATTATACCGTAAATTCCAGACTATAAGCCACTATTTTTTTCCTATGCTTTGAACCCTTCGGCTTATAAAACGGTCATATTGCAAATACAAAAAAATTAATTAAAAAAAACCAAGCAAGGACATGAAAAATGTGTATTATTGTTTGTGCTATCGCGCCATCTTTTGGACGATTTCACTCACTGCAGGTGCTGCTGTGTCCTTCTGTTTAGAGCTTTCAACCGGAAGTACCTTTTTGTCTTGTAGCCGTCTATAGCGTTCCCACTACTTCTATGGATTCTTCATTCATCAATCCAAGCAATGTTTGTCATTTTTACAATATAACTAAAACAATTCTTACTTACTAAACCGCCATGTGTGATATGTGTAGGAGTGTTTTCATGCATATTTGTGTGTGCTATTGTAATGTACCGTGTTTTCCGCACTATAAGGCGCACCGGATTATAAGGCGCACCTTCAATGAATGGCCTATTTTAAAACGTTGTTCATATATAAGGTGCACCGCATTACAAGGCGCACCGCATTATAAGGTGCACCGCATTATAAGGCGCACCGCATTATAAGGTGCATAGAATAGACGCTACAGTAGAGGCTGGGTTTGCGAGACCTGTTGTGGCTCAATATTGGTCCATATATAAGGCGCACTGGATTATAAGGCGCACTGTCAGCTTTTGAGAAAATTGGAGGTTTTTAGGTGCGCCTTATAGTGCGGAAAATACGGTAATCAAGCAATGGCATTATTTAAATATTGTTTCAGTTTCACAAATTCCTCAGTTAATTTACCAAGACGTTGACGTGGAGTTATTGAATCTGTTTAGCTGATTGGAGAGCTAGCTTCCGCAGCTAGTGGGACCATGACGATGACTTCTGTTTTTTGTTTTTTTTTATTGATCAGCCGTTTTACTGTCGTATTAAAAGCACCGTTCAGAAACAATTAAGGTATCTAAATAAACATTTATCAAATGTTTTGGTGTAAATAACTAATTTCCCAACCTATATATCTGCGGCGCATAGTCCGGTGCGGCTAATATATGGAAAATATTTTTCTAACTTCTAAAATTTAGTGGGTGCGGCTTATATACCCGTGCGCTCTGTAGTCCAGAAAATACGGTAACTTTCTCAACACTGAAAATCTACAATTTACTTCCCATTTTCACTATAGGGTAAAGTGTTCAACAACATTATTAAGGAACGGCGTGGCGCTGTTGGGAGAGTGGCCGTGCCAGCAATCTGAGGGTTCCTGGTTCGATCCCCACCTTCTACCAACCTCGTCACGTTCGTTGTGTCCTTCAGCAAGACACTTCACCCTTGCCCCTGATGGGTCGTGGTTAGGGCCTTGCATGGCAGCTCCCGCCATCAGTGTGTGAATGTGTGTGTGAATGGGTGAATGTGGAAATAGTAGGGGTGTAACAGTATGTGTATTTGTATAGAACCGTTTCGGTACGGGTGATTCGGTTCGGTTCGGAGGTGTACCGAACGAGTTTCCACACGGACATATTAAGTAGCGTAGCGCTTGTTGTGTAAACAATGCACACCGAGGCACAACACACGGCATGCTAGCAGCGACCGGGCTACGACAACATATAAAAGTCAGAGCTGGAAGACCCTCCTGCCTCGTTAGGATCTCCCGTTTGGGAACACTTTGGCTGCGCGATACAACAAATGTTTTTATAGTAGCAGATTTAAGACCATATTGCATTAAAAACTAGATTTTGACCCACTTCTATGGTGGAAGAACAATAAGCCCATATATCCTCTTACTGCCAAGTTAGCCCGGCTGGGAGGGGAAAAGAAAAGTTAATCTGAGGCTGAGTTGACTTGAAACTGTTTAATGTTGCACTTTTTATATGTAGAAGAAAAGTTTTGTCATTTTATTTAATCTGAGCAACAACTTGAGGCAGTTTAATGTTGATTAACGTGGACCCCGACTTAAACAAGTTGAAAAACTTGGTCAATTGTACGGAATATGTACTGTACTGTGCAATCTACTAATAAAAGTCCCAATCAATCAATCAATCAAAAATAGCACTTTATATGTAGAAAGGTTTTGTTAAGAAACCATTCTGAGCCTTATCTTATTTAGTTTTTATTTTATATATGTTGACCACATTAACCCTGGCAATGGACCCTGTGTGTATATGTATGTTATGCCATTGTTTACAAATTTAGTAAATAAATAACCCAAAAATGTATATTTTGTTGCTTTCTTACTGTACCGAAAATGAACCGAACCGTGACCTCTAAACCGAGGTACGTACCGAACCAAAATTTTTGTGTACCGTTACACCCCTAGGAAATAGTGTCAAAACGCTTTGAGTACCTTGAAGGTAGAAACGCGCTATACAAGTATAACCCATTTACCATAACATTATGAAAGGGAATTTCACTAGAACTTATCAAATTTTAAGAAACGTGTAATGGACAAATGTAAACATGCACCGTGTAGTTATGTAATATTACAAGTAATAGGTAAACATCAATAGATTATCGAGTGTCCCTGGAGCATGCTCTTATTCAAAAGAGTTGAAACGTGGTTGATATAATTCAGAGAGAGGAGGCGGGATGAAGGGAGGTGGGAGAAAGACTGTTGGCCAGCATACATCCTGGCAGGAAAAAGGGAAGTAGAAAGTGTTACAAAGGTCAGCATTCTACATACAGGAGTAATGGAGTAAGCTATGAGTCAGTGTTTGTTACACCTCCAGCTTTTCAGATAAATCTTGAGCAATCTGTAATATCCTGTAACTGCTTATACTCATAAGCTCAGTAATTTCACCGAATATGTCAAATAAGGACAAACGCTATTAGGTCTCCCTGTACAGCCCAGTGACTTTTCTAATCATTTCTGAGAGCACTATCACGGTTACATCATCGTTATCTAGAGACAATGCACATTGCCCCAAGTGTCAACTAATTGCTAGTAACGTGAAACACAACAGGTTGAACGCACGATTTTAAATGGCTAAATTTAAAGAACATAGTTTCTCATTTTGTGCTTTATTTTCTTCACATCACAGGTTGAGTGCAAATGAGCCTAAGTGCAAATCAAACTCTCTCTGCACTGCAAAAACTGAAATCGAAATAAGATGAAATATCTCAAATAAGGGTGATATTTGCTTATTTTCTGTCTGATAAGATCATTCTTCTCACTAAGCAGATTTTATGTCAGAGTGTTTTACTTGTTTTAAGGGTTTTGGTCCTAAATGATCTCAGTAAGACATTACAGCTTGTTGCTGAGATTTTATGACCTATATTGAGTAAAACATGCTTGAAACTAGAATATCAACTGATGCAAAGCTGTGTCATTAACACTCACAAGTATAAAACTACTTTTTAAAGTAATAATTTCTTACTTCAAGCATGAAAAAAAAATCATGCTGCCGAGCGCATATCATTATGTCAAGATAATGGCACTAGCATTTACTTATTTAAGAATATTTTTCAACATATTGAGCAAAAAGGTCTAATTTTTTTTTTTGACCAAGAAAAGTGCACTTGTTATTAGTGAGAATATACTTATTTTAAGGTATTTTTGGGTTCATTGAGGTTAGCTAATTTTACTTGTTTTGGAAAGTCTTGACAAGCCGAATTTTCTTGTTCTATTGGCAGATAATTTTGCTTAGTTCAAATAAAATACCCCTCATTTTTGTTAGTTTTTTTCTTGTTTTTGAATACTTTCAGTGTACAGCAGAATCTCAATTTACGAACACCTCTATTTGCGACTTTTTCAGTCTAAAAACTTTTAGATCCAGCCAAATTTGCCTCTGTGTGCAAACAATGTCTCGTCAAGCAATTTTGTGTCACTCTTTTTATGATTTGTCAAAAGCATTTGACACAGTAGAACACAGTCTGTTATTTTAAGCCCTTCATCACATTGGATTGTCTAAAAATGCTGCTGCTTTGTTCACAGACCATCTTTCAAGCAGAACACAATGTGTACAGGTGGCTGGGACAACCTCTTCACTACTGGACATTAGCAAAGGAGTTCCGCAAGGCTCAGTGCTGGGGCCCATTTTTTTCCCATCTATATAAATATTCTTTGTAACAATTTGACAAATGCTATGTACCAGTTTTATGCAGACGACACTATTATTTTTTGCTGCTCAACCTCCATCCCTCTGGGTTTTACGTTTTTACAAACTGCTTTTGATGTCATCCAGCCTCGCTTATTTGATCTTGAATTGGTTTTAAATACAGATTAGAGATGTCCGATAATATCGGACTGCCGATATTATCGGCCGATAAATGCATTAAAATGTTACATCGGAAATTATCGGTATCTGTTTCAAAATTATCGGTATCGGTTTCAAAAAGTAAAATGTATCACTTTTTAAAACGCCGCTGTGTACATGGACGTAGGGAGAAGTACAGAGCGCCGATAAACCTTAAAGGCACTGCCTTTGCGTGCCGGCCCAATCACATAATATCTACGGCTTTTCACACACACAAGTGAATGCAAGGCATACTTGGTCAACAGCCATACAGGTCACACTGAGGGTGTCCGTATAAACAACTTTAACACTGTTACAAATATGCGCCACACTGTGAACCCACACCAAGCAAGAACGACAAACACATTTCGGGAGAACATCCGCACCGTAACACAACATAAACACAACAGAACAAATACCCAGAACCCCTTGCAGCACTAACTCTTCCGGGACGCTACAATATACACCCCCGCTACCCCCTCCCACCTCAACCTCCTCATACTCGCTCAGGGAGAGCATGTCCCAAATTCCAAGCTGCTGTTTTGAGGCATGTTAAAAAAAATAATGCACTTTGTGGCTTCAATAATAAATATGGCAGTGCCATGTTGGCATTTTTTTTTTCATAACTTAAATGAGGGGCGGCGTGGCGAAGTTGGTAGAGTGGCCGTGCCAGCAATCGGAGGGTTGCTGGTTACTGGGGTTCAATCCCCACTTTCTACCATCCTACTCACGTCCGTTGTGTCCTTGGGCAAGACACTTCACCCTTGCTCCTGATGGGTGCTGGTTAGCGCCTTGCATGGCAGCTCCCGCCATCAGTGTGTGAATGTGAGTGTGAATGGGTGAATGTGGAAACACTGTCAAAGCGCTTTGAGTACCTTGAAGGTAGAAAAGCGCTATACAAGTATAACCCATTTATTTTTCATAACTTGAGTTGATTTATTTTGGAAAACCTTGTTACATTGTTTAATGCATTCAGCGGGGCATCACAACAAAATTAGGCATAATAATGTGTTAATTCCACGACTGTATATATCGGTTGATATCGGAATCGGTAATTAAGAGTTGGACAATATCGGAATATCGGTAAAAAAGCCATTATCGGACATCTCTAATACAGATAAAAGCAAGCTCATGGTTTTATCCACATTCAAGGGTGCAACCGGAAATCATTTCAAATATTATAACATCAAAAGGAAACCCTGTGGAGCAGGTTTTAAATTACAAGTACCTGGGTTTTATTCTTGACAAGAAGCTTTCATTTACATCCCATATTAACAACTTGGTAGCTAAGCTTAAGGTAAAGCTTGGGTTCTGTTACAGAAATAAAACCTGCTTCTCTCTTAAGGTCAGAAAGAAATTGATGACAGCGATTTTCTTGCCCATAATTGATTATGGAGAGGTGCTTTATTTGAGTGTTTCATTTAAATGCCTCCAGTCCCTGGACACTGTTTTTCATTCAGCAATACGTTTTGTTCCTGGATGTCGTCGTCTCACCCACCATTGTCAACGGTATGTGAAATCAGACTGGTCTTCATTGAGCGCACGCAGATACACACATTGGCTGACCATCATTTATAAGGCTATTTTAGGTTTAATGCCTCTCTACTTGTGTACTTCGTTATAAAGAAAAAACAGCTCTTACACATTACGTTCTAATGACACTTATGCTTAAACTGTTCCTCGTGTACAGACTGAATTACTTCCATTTGGGGCCTTCTGTTGTATCCTGAGGAACAGACAGTGTGCGACGTTTGCACAGTGCCTGTGTTTTTTTGTTAATTTATTGTTTTACAGTTTGTTTTTATGCATCTTAAAATGTATGTCTTAATTTAAATGTTTATGTAACTGCTCTGTGACATGTGCTGCTGACGTCCTGGCCAGGTCACCCATGTGAAAGAGATATTTCTTTCTTATCTAATTAAATAAAGGTTGGATTAAAAAAAAATAAAAGAGGAGCCGGCATTCACCGCGTGGTGCGCCATGGTGAGGCTGCTGGCTCCGACAGAACGCGGGAGAGTTTATCAAGCATTTAGAGGATTGTATTGGCGAAGGGGGATTCTACCGCAGCAAGTTGTCAACTGTGATGGGATTTTTTAGGGGGGAAATGATCCTTTGGCAGACGTATAATACAGTTGAGGAAAAGGCACAACTGGGACACAAGCCGATGATAAATCGACAAATACAACTCCGAAAGTCCCAGAGTATTCAAAAAATGCCACAAATATTTACCGACACGAGGACACAAGGTAAAAAGGATTTTCCTTTGTTATGTTTTTTTATTGTAGCAACATGGTTGTTAACGTTTTGAAGGGCACCAAAGGCAAAGGAACTTTTGTGTGTGTGCACGCATTGACAGTTAAGCTGGCTGTTGTTGTTGCTGTTTGGATAAAAAAAGAGATTTTTGAGCCATTACACTCCTGTTATGTTGGTTTGATATATACTGTATAGACCAGGGATGTCCAAAGTGCGGCCCGGGGGCCATTTGCGGCCCGCAGGTCATTTTTTAATGACCCCACGGACCATTTTAAAATACAATTAAAAAAATTATAAACATAAGAAGTGGTATGAAAGACCAAACAGGTGAAATGTAACAAGAAAATGTTGCAATGTTTACTCTAATAACACAAAGCTGCCATGCAGGCTGTTTCTTTCTTTAAAAAATAATAATGAATCAAAATCAATGTTATTATGAATTATTGACCTATCCAAGGCTCCAATTACGTCACATTAAATATCGCACTTTGAGATATTTTTTGGGGAAAATGTTGCATATATTGTGTTTGCCATATAAAAAATTGAGCTTTTTTTTTTTTTTTAAAGAAGGTCCTAAAACGAACAAACAAAAAACATAAACAACGATACAACGTATAATTGACGGATAGATCTGAAGTTGATCTCGAGATTATTGTGTTAAAAGTAAACAGTAAAAAAAAATGTATAATTTTGGTTCCCCAATAATTTTTGTGTGATTTGCTTTTAAGTGTCATTGCTCAAAAAATAATAATGAATTAAAATCAATGGTGTTATGAGTTATTGACCTTTTTAAGGCTCCAATTATTATATAATCTGAAATATTCCTCTTAAAAATTTTATTGGGTGAAAATATTGCATATTTTGTGTTTTTTCCATAAAAAAACAGGGTTTTCTTTGACAAAAAGAGCATACGACTTAAATCTTTAAAAACGTTATATTGACAGATAGACCTAATGTTGATCTAGAGATAATAATACTGAATAATGACACATTTTAAATATTTTTTGGACCAAAACCCTTTGGGGTCCCCGGGATCAAGCCTGAGTGGAGGCCTTAATGTATATTTTTTATACATATATTGTATTGGTTTTTAAAATAAAAAAATATCAAAATGGCCCCCGCTTGCTTTGATTTTTCAGTGTGCGGCCCTCAGTGGAAAAATTTTGGACACCCCTGGTATATACAGTACGTATATACCTGTATATACACATTATAGTGTCTTCAAAGTGTGCATTTTTAATGAAAATAGGGATTTTTGTCGAGGCTAGAACTAGAGATGTCGAATAATATCAGCCTGCCGATATTATCGGCCGATAAATGTTTTAAAATGTATTATCGGAAATTATCGGTATCGGTTTCAAACTCCCGATTTTTCCGGGAGACTCCCGAATTCCCCTCCCGAAAACCTCCCGGGGCAACCATTTTCCCGAATTTCTCCCGATTTCCACTCGGACAACATTATTGGGGGCGTGCCTTAAAGGCACTGCCTTTAGCGCCCTCTACAACCTGTCGTCACGTCCGCTTTTCCTCCATACAAACAGCGTGCCGGCCCAGTTACATTATATATGCGGCTTTTACACACACATGAGTTAATGCAATGCCTACTTGGTCAACAACCATACAGGTCACACTGAGGGTGACCGTATAAACAACTTTAACACGGTTACAATTATGCGCCACACTGTGAACCCACACCAAACAAGAATGACGAACACATTTCAGGAGAACATCTGCACCGTAACACAACATAAACACAACAGAACTAATACCTAGAACCCCTTGCAGCACTAACTCTACCGGGACGCTACAATATACACCCCCCGCTACCCCCAACCCCCCCGAGTTTGGAGGTCTCAAGGTTGGCAAGTATGATCTAGTATACTCTGGACTGAAGCTGTGTGCCTTCATTGTTTTTGTAGTTATAATTATGCACTTTGTGAAAGTCAAAGTATAGTATTTCCCATAGTTGTAGTGGGTATTAGGATTATCTCAGGGAGAGCATGTCCCAAATTCCAAGCTGCTGTTTTGAGGCATGTTAAAAAAAATAATGCACTTTGTGACTTCAATAATAAATATGGCAGTGCCATGTTGGCATTTTTTTCCATAACTGGAGTTGAAGTTGTTCTCTTATTTTGGAAAACCTTGTTTTTGATTGATTGATTGATTGATTGATTGAAACTTGTATTAGTAGATTGCACAGTACAATTGACCACTAAATGGTAACACCCGAATAAGTTTTTCAACTTTCCCCGTTAATCAATTCATGGTAAAGTTACATTGTTTAATGCATCCAGCGGCATAATAATGTGTTAATTCCACGACTGTATATATCGGTATCGGTTGATATCGGAATCGGTAATTAAGAGTTGGACAATATTGGAATATCGGCAAAAAAGCCATTATCGGACATCTCTAGCTAGAACCAATTATTCATTTTTTAATTTTTTTTTCTGGAGAACTGCAAACTCTGTGTTTTGATCCATGTTTAAGAACCAATTAGGTTCATAAATGAAGGTCCCACTGTATATGGCACACCAACTGTACATGTGTCGCTGTAAACATACAAAGACAGAGCGACCGGATAAAGAACATGCGCATCAAATGTGGCATCTTCTGCTACACACCAAACAAACACAAGAAGAAGATGATGGCGAACACGAGCAAGAAACCTGAGTCTCTTGTCTGCACTGATGACGAAAGAGAAACACTCCTGTGAGTCACAAGACAAACACAATTACAGGAGAATGTCGACTGGGAGTCATGCCAGAGAAAATAGCATGACACAGCCGTGCAGTCCACCATTCTTGTTGTCTTTGTTACCCGTTGTTGTGTGCAGGGTTCTTGTTCTTGTTACGTGACAGAGTGGCGATGTCATCATTCACAAAAAGTAGTGGTTTACTTGTTCACGCTTGTCGTTACAACACTGTACAGTTCTCACCTAAGAACGTTACTGTGTGAACAGTATACTATGTACAGTATAAACTAAAATAAAGCTTACCAGGACTGACAACAGCTGAGATTTATTGTACTCATTTTGTATGCCATGTACAGAATATTGCAATATAAAGCCCCACTGACATATGTTTTACATCTGACACACCAGCTGTTTTGCCTCTGCTGAATAAATGGACACTTGGGCAGTTTTACTATACTTGAAAATGCCCATTGTACTTCTTGTGTTGTGTTATTCTCACATCTGAATTTTTGTGATAGCGGAACTGCTGATCTGTATTCTGCATCCGCCTCGAGCTCCCCTTGCCTGTTTAGAAATTAAACAGCCACTAAAATTGTTAATCTGCAAATTAACTGTAGCCCAGCTGTTTCTTTCACTACTCCTGATGCTATACTGTCGATGATATTAGTGCGAGATGTTCTCTGAACATTTGTGAAGTCTTTTTAAAACCATTTTTAGGAGAGAGAATGTTTTTGCAATTTAAAAAAATGCCCCACATCTTTCCCTATCATCCCATTATTGGCAAAACAGACACATTCATTTGTACAGCTAACAATGAGAATTCTGGCTCAAAAAGTAAAGTGACAAAACATATAAAGCTGCTATGGTAGCAGAGATAAATATCTGTCTTAAGAACAAATGTATCTTGATATGTGGATATACCATTCGTTATGAAATCACTTGGCAGTGTACATTTGTCCTTTGAGCTTTTTTGCCGATATCCGATATTGTCCAACCCTTAATTACCGATTCCGATATCAACCGATACCGATATATACAGTCGTGGAATTAACACATTAGTATGCCTAATTTTGTTGTGATGCCCCGCTGGATGCATTAAACAATGTAACAAGGTTTTCCAAAATAAATCAACTCAAGTTATGGAAAAAAAAAAAGCCAATTTTTTGTTTTTTTTGTTTGGGGGGGTGGGGGGGGGCGGGCGTGTATATTGTAGTGTCTTGAGTGTCTTGCACAGTGTGGCGCATATTTGTAACATGTGATTATTAATTATGTGATTGGGCCGGCATGCAAAGGCAGTGCCTTTAAGGTTTATTGGCGCTCTGTACTTCTCCCTACATCCGTGTACCACCCCCGTACAGCGGCGTTTTAAAAAGTCATACATTTTAGTTTTTGAAACCGATACCGATAATTTCCGACATTACATTTTTTTTTATTTTTTTTTTTATTACATTTCAAAGCATTTATCGGCCGATAATATCGGCAGCCCGATATTATCGGACATGCTGAAATGGATAAATGCATAACTTGCGCGCACAAAATAATGGCTCGTTGACAAACCGATATTTATGAGCGGTTTGTTTGTGTCCAACAATAGGAAGCAATAATTAAACGCCATGCCGTCAAGTAATGTACACTACCGTTCAAAAGTTTGGGGTCACATTGAAATGTCCTTATTTTTGAAGGACAAGCACTGTACTTTTCAATGAAGATAACTTTAAACTAGTCTTAACTTTAAAGAAATACACTCTATACCAGACCTGGGCATTCTGCGGCCCGCGGGCCGCATCCGGCCCTTTGTACGTCCCTGTCCGGCCCGCGTGAGGCCAATCATAAATTACAAAATACATTTAAAAAAGTATCTATCTCGAGTGTGCAATACAACGGTGCTGCTTTTGTTTTGAAAAGCGTTATTTGTATGACTTCCGTGTGGACGTATGCTTGTGCGCGCAGCTGCAATCACAAGTTACAAAATAAATTTAAAAAAACATCTATGTCGTGCGTGCAATACAACTGTGCTGCTTTTATTTTGAAAAGTGTTATTTATGGGCGGTCCGCCCGGTTATCCCCGAGACGCTAAAAAAAGAAAAGGTGATGACGAATGGCGTGTTTTCATCACGACATGGACTGCCAAGTAAAGGTAAAGCCGTGTGGATGGATGGATGTTGCTGTGTTTAAAGAATATAGTGTAACGACCTGCTGAAGTTGTTGTCTTCTTGAGTTGCGTAAATGAGGAGTGAGGATATGTGCGTGTGGAAGGAACGAGATAAGTTGAGCTGTGTTACTATAGGTTGCTCAATAAAAGTTTAAAAAGAGCGTCAGACTTGGTGTGCACTTCTTCTGGATGCTACAATTGGTGGCAGAAGTAAAACTTTGCGCATAGTGCACTGCTTAATTGTGTGCGCAGCCTGCTACGTCATCGAGAGGTACGTGCCACGTGAGGAGCTCGCCGCAGAGAGAGAGAGAGAGAGAGAGACAGAGAGAGAGAGAGAGAAAGGAAGGAGAGAGGCAGTGTCTACAGAGAGAGAGAGAGAGGGAGAGAGAGAGAGAGAGAGAGAGAGAGAGAGAGAGAGAGAGAGAGAGAGAGAGAGAGAGAGAGAGAGAGAGAGAGAGAGAAAGGAAGGAGAGAGGCAGTGTCTACAGGTGCAGCGCACGCTGCTCGGCATGGGGGAATTCCGCCCTCAATGAAGACTCCCAGGTTTGATGGAAAGGGGAACTGGGAGGCATTTCATCCCACTTCTGACATCAATTGTAGAGTCCAGAAGAAGTGCACACCAAGTCTGACGCTCTTTTTAAACTTTTATTGAGCAAGCTATACTAACACAGCTCAACTTCTCGTTCTTTCCACACGCACATCTATCCTCACTCCTCATTTCCGCAACAGCAACGCTTCCTCCTTCTTCGCCAATCACCTTACAGGCGTGCTACGTTCACAACAAAGAGGATGCAGGATAAAGTGACAGAAATTGAATTTTTGCATGGTATTATACATCAGGAAGTGTTGTGTAAGAAAGTGTTAAAAATAAAACCATCAAAAGCCATCTGCTTTTGTATAAAGATAAGTTAGGTTAAATGAAAATATTATTATTTTTTATCTTACGGTACATCAAAAATAATTTAAGCAAAATTTAATTGAAATATTGTCGGTGTGGCCCTCCAGCAGTGCTCGGGTTGCTCATGCGGCCCCCGGTAAAAATTAATTGCCCACCCCTGCTCTATACATTGCTAGTGTGGTTAATGACTATTCTAGCTGCAAATGTCTGGTTTTTGGTGCAATATCTACATAGGTGTATAGAGGCCCATTTCCAGAAACTATCACTCCAGTGTTCTAATGGTACAATGTGTTTGCTCATTGGCTCAGAAGGCTAATTGATGATTAGAAAACCCTTGTGCAATCATGTTCACACATCTGAAAACAGTTTAGCTCGTTACAGAAGCTACAAAACTGACCTTCCTTTGAGCAGATTGAGTTTCTGGAGCATCACATTTGTGGGGTCAATTAAACGCTCAAAATGGCCAGAAAAAGAGAACTTTTATCTGAAACTCGACAGTCTATTCTTGTTCTTAGAAATGAAGGCTATTCCACAAAATTGTTTGGGTGACCCCAAACTTTTGAACGGTAGTGTATATTACATTGAAATAAATGTACTTCATAGTTTCATGGTTAATTTAGACCTGCATGCATCTAATGGAATTATTGCTAAGTATCTGCTCAAAAATATTAATACAATCGTTAAACAAAACCTCTGCCTTGTGTTTAATTAATATTTTGGCCTACTACGCTACTGTATTTTAATATTAGTCATTATGATGAACAGTTTATGAACCACTGATATAATGCATACTGTGGGGGGAGGGGGGCGTGGCCTGCGGACCTGCAGCGAAGCGGGGTGTGCCAGGACCGGCTTTGATATCAGCGACAGGTGCGTAGATGGCCCACCTGGGTGTGCTTATCTAATCACCTGTCGCTCTGTTAAAGGCAGCAGCCGGGAAGGAGAGGGGGTTGGAAGGCGAGTGAGAGCGAGGCGGACATAAGAGACGATGGCTGAAAAGCACACAAAGAGACTCATGGTGAAAAATAAATCATTGTTCAGAACCATGAACGCAGCTGTCACGTCCATGATTAGTGGTCCGAAGAACCCGGAAGCGCAAGACTTCCACACATACTGTACATACACACTCGATAATTCAGCCCACATTCTTACTTTTGGTGTGAAGCAATGTGAGTTTGGTGGAAAAAGTGAGTCTCAGATGTATATTCTACTGACCCTGTTCTCATCATAGATGATCTGTACCAAGCTGCGATGCTTGGCCTCGCTGGGTGGAGGGGAAATGGACCGCTCTGGCTCGTGAGGTTTTGCAGCCTCCTCCTCCAGCTGTTGCTGCAACACACAAACAAGGATGACTTAGTTAGCATTTAAAAATGACAACATCTTTTTTATATTCCAAAGGTTATTAATAAGGTCTCGTTAAATACAGTGGTTTCAGTGTAACACGACCAATTTTAATACATCTTTTTCACATCAAGTTCCAGTTTCTGTGTCTGCAGGATCTCGGGAAATAAAGTTAGGCGCATTTGCTCACATGCGAGTTGAAAAATAAAGCTACCGTGGATCCAGGCTGATGTCCGTGTCTCCTCTATTTAACAGCCATAAAAAGATTACAACCCTCCCAAATATATTACACTATAATGTAATATACATTCATTCATACAAACCCCGTTTCCATATGAGTTGGGAAATTGTGTTAGATGTAAATATAAACGGAATACAATGATTTGCAAATCATTTTCAACCCATATTCAGTTGAATATGCAACAAAGACAACATATTTGATGTTCAAACTGATAAACATTTTTTTTCTGCAAATAATCATTAACTTCAGAATTTGATGCCAGCAACACGTGACAAAGAAGTTGGGAAAGGTGGCAATAAATACTGATAAAGTTGAGGAATGCTCATCAAACACTTATTTGGAACATCCCACAGGTGACCAGGCAAATTGGGAACAGGTGGGTGCCATGATTGGGTATAAAAGTAGATTCCATGAAATGCTCAGTCATTCACAAACAAGGATGGGGCGAGGGTCGCCACTTTGTCAACAAATGCGTGAGCAAACTGTTGAACAGTTTAAGAAAAACCTTTCTCAACCAGCTATTGCAAGGAATTTAGGGATTTCACCATCTACGGTCCGTAATAACATCAAAGGGTTCAGAGAATCTGGAGAAATCACTGCACGTAAGCAGCTAAGCCCGTGACCTTCGATCCCTCAGGCTGTACTGCATCAACATGCGACATAAGTGTGTAAAGGATATACCACATGGGCTCAGGAACACTTCAGAAACCCACTGTCAGTAACTACAGTTGGTCGCTACATCTGTAAATGCAAGTTAAAACTCTCCTATGCAAGGCGAAAACCGTTTATCAACAACACCCAGAAACACAGTCGGCTTCGCTGGGCCTGAGCTCATCTAAGATGGACTGATACAAAGTGGAAAAGTGTTCTGTGGTCTGACGAGTCCACATTTCAAAATGTTTTTGGAAACTGTGGACGTCGTGTCCTCCGGACCAAAGAGGAAAAGAACCATCCGGATTGTTATAGGCGCAAAGTTGAAAAGCCAGCATCTGTGATGGTATGGGGGTGTATTAGTGCCCAAGACATGGGTAACTTACACATCTGTGAAGGCGCCATTAATGCTGAAAGGTACATACAGGTTTTGGAGCAACATATGTTGCCATCCAAGCAACGTTACCATGGACGCCCCTGCTTATTTCAGCAAGACAATGCCAAGCCACGTGTTACATCAACATGGCTTCATAGTAAAAGAGTGCGGGTACTAGACTGGTCTGCCTGTAGTCCAGACCTGTCTCCCATTGAAAATGTGTGGCGCATTATGAAGCCTAAAATACCACAACGGAGACCCCCGGACTGTTGAACAACTTAAGCTGTACATCAAGCAAGAATGGGAAAGAATTCCACCTGAGAAGCTTAAAAAATGTGTCTCCTCAGTTCCCAAACGTTTACTGAGTGTTGTTAAAAGGAAAGGCCATGTAACACAGTGGGGAACATGCCCTTTCCCAACTACTTTGTCACGTGTTGCAGCCATGAAATTCTAAGTTAATTATTATTTGCAATAAAAAATAAAGTTTATGAGTTTGAACATCAAATATGTTGTCTTTGTAGTGCATTCAATTGAATATGGGTTGAAAAGGATTTGCAAATCATTGTATTCCGTTTATATTTACATCCAACACAATTTCCCAACTCATATGGAAAGGGGGTTTGTACATTATATTACTGTTCGAATAAAAAAAACATTCATTTTTAAGGTGTTGCAACTTTCATTTCATTTTGTAGTAGTAGCGACTTCCTCCCGGTTTTCACTTTATCTAAGTGCGCATGCAAATGACTTTGCGACCACATTGGGGCCTGTGCGCCTTTACACTGAAGTCTGATAAAAATCACATTTTACTTGCAGTGCAAACGGTCATTTGGAAAAAATCAGATCTCAAAGAAATCAGATGTGGGCCACTTTGGCCTGCAGTGTAAACATAGTCAAAGAGACGTGTAAAAAATGTTCACTATGTTATTTAATACCAAAATTGTTTTTTGATTACAAGAAAAACATATGTTTAATGTATCATAAGAAATTATGTTAAAATAAAGCCAATAATTAAATTTTTTGTTATACCCTTTATTTAAAAAAGTATCAAAATACAATACCAAAATATTGTTAACGGGACAACCCTACATTTTATATGTGTTTAACACACAGTAATGTTTGGCTGAACAGAGAATGCTAAATAAAACGTTTCATGGTTTGACAGTTAATTTGATCACTAAACAGGTTTGTTTATATTGTTGGAAAACATCTGTAGGTGAGCTACACTGATCTTAGTTACTTAAAGTTAAAGTTAAAGTACCAATGATTGTCACACACACACTAGGTGTGGTGAAATTTGTCCTCTGCATTTGACCCATCCCCTTGTTTACCCCCTGGGAGGTGAGGGGAGCAGTGAGCAGCAGCGGTGCCGCGCCCGGGAATAATTTTTGATGATTTAACCCCCAATTAACCCTTGATGCTGAGCAGGGCCGGCCCGTGGCATAGGCCGTATAGGCAAACGCTAAGGGCGCCGTCCATCAGGGGGCGCCACGCCAGTGCCACAAATGTTGGAAAAAATAAAATAAAATAAATAAAAGTTGGTACTATTATTTCTAAATACAAAAAATAATCCCAAGTTAATTAAAATGCAAAGTAAAGCCTATTTAATAGAAATATTTTTTGTTACAACATTACGGTGCGCCCCCTCCCTTCCCGTATCATGACTCTTTTTGGACTCACCACGTCAAAAAATCAACACAAGATGTCAAAACGGCCAAAACTGTCAGGTGCCCAGGGAAGAAAAAATAGAAAAGAAGAGGAGGAGAAACGAGAAAAAGACAGAGGTAGCAGGTAGGTAACGTTAGCCTACATGAAATTATTTGTCTGTTACAGAATGTGATAGTAACCTGGCTTTTTAGCATTAAGCTAATGCTACATGATTCGGCAATTGCTTATCAATAAATAGCTAGTTCTGTTTTAACGTCGGGTTAATATTGTGGAGGGGGCTAAATTGTTATGGAAAATAATAATGTAACGTTAGGTAATTACAGTACTCCCACCTTACATTCCTCAGGGACATTTGTATTAGATCTTTTAAGCAGGTGTTTTTTGTTGACATTGTTATTGCCTTCTGGTTAGCTAATGTTTGCCCTGCAGGTAATAGTCACTTTTCCACCCCTTTATATATTAGGTATAGTTGTAAGCCTAGTTGTTAAAGTGCACATCATTAATGTTAATTAAGCAATATCACATGAGAGGGAATGCTGTTTTTAATTTGAGCACTGCTGTGATTCGGTTAAAGATAATCATAACATAACATTCTCATATAATATGTTAATTTGCTTTCTTTAAGTAAAAAAAAAAGGTCAAAGACAAAGCTATTCGGTTTCTTGTGAGTATATACACTTCACTGCCGATGTGGGGGGGCGCCACCTAAAATCTTGCCTAGGGCGCCAGATTGGTTAGGGCCAGGCCTGATGCTGAGTGCCAAGCAGGGAGGTAATGGGTACAATTTTTATAGTCTTTGGTATGACTCGGCCGGGGTTTGAACTCACAACCTACCCATCTCAGGGCGGACACTCTAACCACTAGGCCACTGAGTAGGCACCTTTTAACTGAACTTTACTTTTATTAATAGCAAGTCTCATAGACTTAAATTGATGTTTGTACCAGTACATGTTTCCCATTGAGCTGTTTTATATTAGCGTGGCTCACAAAACGGCAGAAATATAAAACTTATGAAAGCAACGAAAAGGTCATGGCGACTTTCAGTTCATTCTGTGCTTAGTTTATTGCTCTAAAATAGACTGCAAATATGACTCAAAGCCATTCACCAAATATATTTTATTAAGTTGTTAATTTGTGGTAACTCTTTTTTTCCCCCGAGTCTTATTGCCCATAAAAGCATTACATTTAAAGGGGTCATATTATGACTTTTCTTTTCTATACTTACTTGTGTTCTACATAACATAAAATGGTGATGCTTTGGTCAAAATTTTGCATAGATTTTGTTTTACAGACCATCTTCAAGCCGCTTTCTGGCTGTCAGTTCAGAGTGCGCCCTTTTTGTTAGCGTACTTATTTACGCACCAAAATCAACTGCCTTTGGACCACGTCAGCCTTGTTGTAGTTTTTAATACTTCCATATAGAGTCCACTGACAGACATACATTAGAACTATGTGCTACGTTGTATGAGAAACGGCACCATCGGAAGATACATGTGCATGCACGAGCCAGTCTGCCCTACAACAAGAGAATAGATAAAAAATAAGGAACTTGTTGACTACAACTTTGGACTACAACTGAATAAAAATGGCAGACTCACGCACAGCTTTTCGAGTAAACCTGTACCATATACTACTGTATGGCGATATATGCTGACTTAGGCAAAATATGTCACTTAAATCTCAAATTCAAACAGCTTGTTTGGAGCAAGTTTAGAAGGCAAGATTGTTTCATAAATACCTCCGCCATGCCTCCATTGTTTGATTTCAAATTTTCAGGACTTATGGGGATCCTAAATACACAAAAACAGGTACCAGCAAGTAAGAAAAGTTGGTTTTGCGTCACAGAACTTTGGGTTACTCAACATAACCTTGGTTCTTTGATAACAGAGCGAGGGCTTTTCATTATGGGATAATTGCCTTGGTCGTGTAACATTACGGAAGCTCCAGTGACACGTCTGTCAAATGTCCGACACCGTGTCTCCGCTTTAAATGCTCGCGTATCACAAATGTACGGCCATAAAAACAAGGTCCGCTTTGCAAAATGAGCAAGGTATTGATTTTTTAAACAGGAATAAGAGGAAATATCCTCAGACTTTACATGTTATCACTGGCGACGTTTTTGCGAGTGACCCACTTCTGGCCGGAAAAACACGAGTGATGACGTCACAACTATTGTCGACAAATATAATTGTCGGCGACACATTTTATTGTCGACATTGTCGACTAATCATTGCAGCCATACAGTGAATACTTATGTACCGTATTTTCCGCACCATAAGCTGCCCCGTGTTGTAAGCCGCACCTTCAATGAATGGCATATTTCAAAACTTTGTTTACCTATTAGCCGCCCCGTGTTATTAGCCGCAACTACGCTACGCTAAAGGGAATGTCAAAAAAACAGTCAGATAGGTCAGTCAAACTTTAATAATATATTACAAACCAGCGTTCTAACAACTCTGTTCACTCCCAAAATGTAATGTGCAAATGTGCAATCACAAAAATAGTAACACTCAAAATAGTGCAGAGCAATAGCAACATCAATAACTCAACGTTGCTCGAACGTTAGTGTCACACACAACACACAAAATAAACATTTAAAGCTCACTTTCTGAAGTTATTACTCATCCACAAATCCCTCTAATTATTCTTCTTCGGTGTGCTTCACTTGTTTTTTGACACCATCTGTGATGTGGACGCGCATGCAGTCATAGATCAACAGGGACGGAGCTGCGTGAAAAAAGTCACCCGGTCTCTTCGCTCATTTTTTCTTCATCCATCCATCCCTTCGAGTTAGCTTTTATGATGACGCCGGCTGGAAAGTTCTCTTTTGGCAAGGTCTTCCTTTTGAATATCACCGTGGGTGGAGGTTTCTGGCCGCTAGCATGGCAAGCTAGAACCACAGTGAAGGACGACTTCTCATTCCCTGTGGTGCGAATATTCACCGTACGTGTTCCCGTTGTATCCACAGTGCGGTTCACATGAATATCAAAAGTCAGTGGAACCTTGTACGCGTGTCTCTTAGTAGGAGACATTTTGTGGTCTTTACAGAAACACACAAATGAAATGAAACGTAATATCCGTGCGGTTCTTCTTCTACGGGGGCGGGTGCTCACCTTGGCGGTTGCTTACAGTAGAAGAAGAAGCGCTTCCTCTTCTATGGGGGCGGTTGCTTACCATAGAAGAAGAAGCGCTTCCTGTTCTACGGGGAAAAAAGATGGCGGCTGTTTACCGTAGTTGCGAGACCTAAACTTTATGAAAATAAATATTAATATTAATCCATACATAAGGCGCACCGGGTTATTAGCCGCACTGTCAGCTTTTGAGAAAAATTGTGGTTTTTAGGTGCGGCTCATGGTGCGGAAAATACGGTGTATGTGATTTCCTATTTTAAATTTTTAGTAAATTTTTAAAAAGCTTAAAAACAGCACATTATCATTGGGTATTGTGTGTAGAATTTTGAGGACAAAATTTTAATTCATTCCATTTCGGAATAAAGCTGTAACATAACTTGTGGAAAAAGTGAAGCGCTGTGAATACTTTCCGGATGCACTGGCCAAACAGCTACATTTTCGTTTCATCTGACCACAGAACTTGCCTCCAGAAGATCCTATATTTGTCCATGTGATGTCAGATGAAACCAAAATGGAGCTGTTTGGCCACAATGCCCAGCAATATGTTTGGGGGAGAAAAGGTGAGGCCTTTAATCCCAGGAACACCATCCTACCGTCAAGCGTGGTGGTGGTAGTATTATGCTCTGTGCCTGTTTTGCTGCCAATGGAACTGGTGCTTTACAGAGAGTAAATGGGACAATGAAAAAGGAGGATTACCTCCAAATTCTTCAGGACAACCTAAAATCATCAGTCCGGAGGTTGGGTCTTGGGTGCAGTCGGGGGTTCCGACAGTACAATGACCCCCAAACACACGTCAAAAGTGGTAAAGGAATGGCTAAATCAGGTTAGAATTAAGGTTTTAGAATGGCTTTCCCAATGTCCTGACTTAAACATGTGGACAATGCTGAAGAAACAAGTCCATGTCAGAAAACCAACACATTTAGTTGAACTGCACCAATTTTGTCAAGAGGAGTGGTCAAAAATTCAAGCAGAAGCTTGTCAGATGCTTGTGGATGGCTACCAAAAGCACCGTATTGCAGTGAAACTTGCCAAGGGATATGTAACCAAATATTAACATTGCTGTATGTATACTTTTGACCCAGCAGATTTGGTCACATTTTCAGTAGACCCATAATAAATTCATAAAAGAACCAAAGTTCATGAATGATTTTGTGACCAACAAGTATGTGCTCCAATCACTCTATCACAAAAAAATAAGAGTTGTAGAAATTATTGGAAACTCAAGACAGCCATGACATTATGTTCTTTACAAGTGTATGTACTTTTGATCGCGACTGTATGTAACAATACCCTGTAGTCTGTAGACCAAGGATCACCGACCCGTCATTTGCAAACGACCTGTCAATTGCAGTCGAACCGTCAATTGCAATCGACCAGTCGATCTTTGGAACTTTACTAGTCGATCCCGAAAAGATTAGGGAAAAATATACATTATTGCAGTAATGTCTTCCTCTACATGAGAGTGACAAACAGACCAGCCAACATGTACACATTTTAAAACCTTGAATACACTTGTGTGCTTTGCTGCTTTCCAGTTTTCCAAAAAGAGCTGTAAAAGCATGTTGTCTAAAGAGTGGCACAGGACATTTGCAGCCCAAAGCTGGTTTTTTTGTTTTTCCTCTTTTAATTGTAGCAATAAAACTACACAACAACACAAACAATGGGAGAGAACTGAGCAAAAGGCATAATGACACACAGCTGAACTGTTGACTTGCATAACAAAGCTAAAAAGCCGGGATCTTGAGCTCAAAAAAGTTTGTGACCACAGCTGAAGCCCAATCAACAGACGACAGTGTCCATACACAGACTGTTTTTAGATACAGTATGTGGGATCTCTTAGCCATGGTAGTGCTAAAACAAGAACTGTACTCACTCAACAAAACCGTATCACTTGATGGAAACTTGATTGAAACCATTATTACACCCAGAACTTTCCTGATATGACCAATAATTTAGACTTCTTAGTTAACTGCTGCTGTCAGTGTGCATTATTTAGTTTTTACCCTGTTATCAAGTAAATTAAACACATTAAACACATTTAAAACACAATGTGATTGTTTTAGCTGTAACCTTTTGTGTGTGCTCATGTTTGTCCCAGTGTATATAACATACAGCTTATACACAAACCTACAAACAAATCTTATGAGCTTGATAATAAGATTTATAAACAGTAATTAGCCACACGTTATAGTAAGAAACAACACCTACTGTATGACTGCACTAGTGTTGTCCCGATACCAATATTTTGGTACCGGTACCAAAATTATTTCGATACTTTTTGGTACTTTCCTAAAAAAAAAGGGGACCACAAAAAATTGCATTATTGGCTTTATTTTTATTTTTTTAAGATCTTAGGGTACATTAAACATATTTTTATTATTGCAAGTTTGTCCTTAAATAAAATAGTGAACATACAATACAACTTGTCTTTTAGTAGTAAGTAAACAAACAAAGGCTCCTAATTTAGTCTGCTGAGGTATGCAGTAACATATTGTGTCATTTATCATTCTAATATTTTGTCAAAATTATGAAGGACAAGTGGTAGAAAATGAATTATTAATCTACTTGTTCATTTACTGTTAATATCTGATTACTTTCTCTTTTAACATGTTCTATCTACACTTCTGTTAAAATGTAATAATCACTTATTCTTCTGTTGTTTGGATGCTTTACTTTAGTTCTGGATGATACCACAAATTTGGGTATCAATCTGATACCAAGTAGTTACAGGATAATACATTGGTCATATTCAAAGTCCCCATGTGTCCAGGGACATATTTCCTGAGTTTATAAACATAATATACATTTAAAAAAAACGAAAGAAGATGTGATGCCAAAAAATATCGACGTAATCATAGTAGTGTCAACTAGTTACGCTCCTGTACTTGGTATCATTACAGTGGATGTTAGGTGTAGATCCACAAATAGTGTTTGTTTACATTTTGACGCCGGTGAGCTACGGTGTGTAGTGAAGCATGTTTGGCTATTCCTCGTCCTGCAGGGATGAAACTTGTAAGAAACTTACTTTATTTGTCGCCATGAAGGCGAGGATTAGTGATTTAGAAGTAGCTAAAACACTGCCGATGGCGGATGGACGTTAGCCGCTAGCTAGCTAGCCATGTCTTAAAGCACCTCTTCCTGAGGACGTTTCAGTCTTATAACTTCACCTTTATCGTTAGTTTTTAAGCCAAAATGCGTCCATTCTCCCTTTAATGTCCACACACTGTGTCTGTTTATAAGTACTCCGTGATTGTGCGCTGCCGAACATGCTCGTCTGCTCGTAAACCAGCAATGTCACGACGTGACGACGACGGGGGCGGTATAGTACCAAATATGATTCATTAGTATTGCGGTACTATACTAATACCGGTATACCGTACAACCCTAGAATGCACAGATGGGCACAAGCATATTTGCTACTCAAACATAGGTGTTAGGGAAAGAAAAAGACACCTGTGAAGGCTAGAAACTGCACAGTGCTTGGCAACAGGTGTAAAGTGAAGCCTAGTGCACTAATGTGTTGGCATGCCTGAGCCCACCTTATTGTTTCTTTACTGAACACAGAAGGCCTGCCAAAAAAGGAAGATAAGTACTTTAGCAGTCCCAAAACCTCAGCCATAATCCTTCTTCACCCTGAGGAAAACGTTATTTATAGCGGAATGTATTTTCACTTTTCTTCTAAATGAAATTTGAGTAGAAGCAGAATGGGATGCAGCTGCTTGGAGAAGTGTGTTGCCTTGTGGCATGAAGAACCAACAACTTGGCCTCAGAGATTACAACACGGGAAATGTCCATGAGGAGTTCATAGCCATGCCAAGTATGACTGTGTCAAATTCAAGCAAGTTCAAAGCACCTTTCCGCTAACATTGTTTTTGATTTGATTTTAAGCCGATGTACACCTGAACTGCAGATATATCATATATGTACAAACCTGTTTTTTGCGAAGCTTGCAGATCTGCTGTTCCACCATAGTGATCTCCCGGTCTACTCGGTCCATGTTCTGGATCAGCTCTTCCTTGGAGAAGCGAGCTGGCACCAGATCCAAGTCAGGGTCCATGTGGACCGGGCTCACAGGGGAGATTGGCTCGAGCTTCCCCATCGAACTTCCACGATCCTATAAAAAGTGGCATAACCGTAAACATTTTTATTTGATGTAATTACAAACAATGTTAATTTTCATGACTACAGTATTTTTCGGATTATAAGTCACAGTTTTTTTCATAGTTTGGCTGGGGGTGCGATTTATACTCTGGAGAGATTTATGTGTGAAATTATTAACACATTACCGTAAAATATCAAATAATATTATTTATCTCATTCACGTAAGAGACTAGGCGTATATCAGCAATCGTCACACACACACGACAACTAGGGATGTCCGATAATGGCTTGTTGCCGATATCCGATATTCCGATATTGACCAAACCCTTAATTACCGATACTGATATCAACCAATACCGATATCAACCAATACCGATATCAACCGATACCAATATATACAGTCGTGGAAATAACACATTATTATGCCTAATTTGGACAGCCAGGTATGGTGAAGATAAGGTCCTTTTAAAAAAAAAAGATTTAAAAAAAAAAAGATAAATAAATTAAAAACATTTTCTTGAATAAAAAAGAAAGTAAAACAATATAAAAACAGTTACATAGAAACTAGTAAATAATGACAATGAGTAAGATTAATTGTTAAAGGTTAGTACTATTAGTGGACCAGCAGCACGCACAATCATGTGTGCTTACGGACTGTATCCCTTGCAGACTGTATTGATATATATTGATATATAATGTAGGAACCAGAATATTAATAACCGGGGGTGTGACTTATACTCAGGAGCGACTTATGTGTGAAATTATTAACACATTACCGTAAAATATCAAGTAATATTATTTAGCTCATTCACGTAAGAGACTAGACGTATAAGATTTCATGGGATTTAGCGATTAGGAGTGACAGATTGTTTGGTAAACGTATAGCATGTTCTATATGTTATAGTTATTTGAATGACTCTTACCATAATATGTTACGTTAACATACCAGGCACGTTCTCAGTTGGTTATTTATGCCTCATATAACGTACACTTATTCAGCCTGTTGTTCACTATTCTTTATTTATTTTAAATTGCCTTTCAAATGACTATTCCTGGTGTTGGGTTTTATCAAATATATTTCCCCCAAAAATGCGACTTATACTCCAGTGCATTTTCGGCCGGTGCGTATTATACTCCGGAGCAACTTATACTCCGAAAAATACGGTGCATATGAAAGAGAAATGGGGTTAGTCATGAAAGGGATGCTTTTTGTGAGATAATAATTTCTCAGTGCCAGAACTAAAATGTATGGATTTAAAGTGTTTCACATCTTAATATGTGTACACCTGGGAGAAAATGAAGAGGACACATTTTTTTTGACGCTTTATGATGCCATCAGAGCTAATGTCATAAGAAAATGTCATAGGTGCCGAGTGTCATGTTTATAGAAAAAAGAACAGCAATACGGTGCTCTGTAAACTGTTCAACTTAGAAATTACTTTTCACAGCAGCACCACTGCAATGCAGGAGACCTTGAAAAGGTGGCATCAAGGACGATTTTCTAGGATGGCGAAGGAAGCAAAACCGGTCTGTAAGAAATTTATGTTTGGATTACGACCAAATAAGAATTTTCAAGTTTCTAGACACAATACGATTTGTTGGTGTATTTTGGGGAAATTTATTAGAAAAATGTGTCGCACGACTACACTAAAAAACGGATACAAAAATAAATTAAATCTACAGATGAATCAGAAAAAATTGTTTTGATAGAATATTTGATTCAAGAAATAAGTGTTAGGTGCAGAGCTACAACAATAATAGACAAATCAAAACAAGCCTACCGCTATTCCCTTTCTTAAGTGGGATCTTCTGCCTGTTTCTTGTCAAATTTATGGCACATATAATTTGTCTGACAGGAATGTGCGTGATTTCACTGCTAGAAAGTCAGTGACATCATTCCTGCTATCTGGCGTAGCTGTTCTGGATACAGCTGGTGAGTGTTGGCGGATCACGTATGCACGCATGCAGTAGGAGTCAATCTATCAATATCATAAACCATCGCAGCTTGACTGTATTTTTACTGCTAATGTGTTTATTTATTGTGTTACTATCTTTTTTTTTAATTAAAAAAAGGGTTTTTTTTTTCTTAAAGAGGTCGGTCATATTAAGATTTTTTTTCATGAATTCAAAACACTTCCTTATGGTCTATATAACATATAATTGTGTTTCCTTGGTCAAAAATGTGCATAGATTATGTTTAGAAAAAAAAAATTTAAGTTGCTTTCTGACCGTCTCTTCAGGAATTTTTGTGCTTTGTGAGTGGTCTTATTTACGTGCCTCCACTTCGACAGTGTCTTCGCCCTATTATCAATTTTGTCATTTTAGCACTTGAATAACTTATATTTTGACCGATATAAGTTAGAACTAGAGATGTCCGATAATGGCTTTTTTGCCGATATGCGATATTCCGATATTGTCCAACACTTAATTACCGATTCCGATATCAACCGATACCGATATATACAGCCGTGGAATTAACACATTATTATGCCTAATTTTGTTGTGATGCCCCGCTGGATGCATTAAACAATGTAACAAGGTTTTCCCAAATAAATCAACTCAAGTTATGGAAACAAATGCCAACATGGCACTGCCATATTTATTATTGAAGTCACAAAGTGCATTATTTTTTTTAACATGCCTCAAAACAGCAGCTTGGAATTTGGGACATGCTCTCTCTGTGAGCACGAGGAGGTTCTGGGTATTTCTTCTGTTGTGTTTATGTTGTGTTACGGTGCGGTTGTTCTCCCGAAATTGGTGTGGGTTCACAGTGTGGCGCATATTTGTAACAGTGTTAAAGTTGTTTATACGGACACCCTCAATGTGACCTGTATGGCTGTTGACCAAGTATGAATTGCATTCACTTGTGTGTGTGAAAAGCCGTGGATATTATGTGATTGGGCCGGCACGCAAATGCACCCCAATATTGGTGTCTGGGTGGAAATCGGGAGAAATTCGGGAGAATGGTTGCCCCGGGAGATTATCGGGAGGGGCACTGAAATTCGGGAGTCTCCCGGGAAAATCGGGAGGGTTGGCAAGTATGACTGGGAGACGAAATTGCTCTGTACTTCTCCCTACGTCCGTGTACCACTCCGTACAGCGGCGTTTTAAAAAGTCATAAATTTTACTTTTTAAAACCGATACCGATAATTTCCGATATTACATTTTAATGCATTTATCGGCCGATAATATCGTATCGTCAGTCCAATATTATCGGACATCTCTAGTAATTTGGGCTGTCAAAGTTAACGCGATAACGCATTAATTGTAAATGTCAATAACGGCCCTAAGTTTTTTTAACGGGCGATTAACGCATATGCTTCCTTTTCGACCCTCGGGCCATGCCGAAGCGGGGGGAACTTGGATGCAGTTCACTAGTCAGGGATGAGCCACAAGCGGGGAAATAGCAAGCAGAAATAGACAAAGAAAAGGGTACAATATGGACAGTGTTTCCCATAAACTGCCAAGATACCTGTGGCGGTGGGGGCGTGGCTATGGGCGTGGTCACAATGACATCATTGAGTAATTTGCATAGTTTACTACAATGATAGGATTTTCTCTAAAAAGGCTCAAAAAATGTATACTTACTAATTAATAATAACAGTTTTGTTTTAAACGTCCATCCATCCATCCATCCATTTTACAATATAATTACAACACTTTATGTACATATTTATATACAGATTTGAACAATAAGTTATTCACTGAAATATATTTATTAATTGTGGTTCTTACAAAAAATATATCTTATAAAATATAAAAGCTAAAATGTCTCTTAAAGCTCTGCCCCTTTAATTAGTGCATACTAAATCATTTAACTTTAGCCTACTACTACAACCATATTATTTACCAGCAACATAAAGTGAAACAGAGGCAGAGGTGTCCTGCCACAGTCAGTAACAAATAAACAGAAAACAGTAGTGGTGGTAGATAGACACAGAGCTTCATCAAACATCTGATCCACTGAACAAAGAGCTCCAAAAATCTTGAACTTTAGACTGCCATCAGTTTTACTCCCTACACTTAACCATGTGTTTCCTACTGCCTGCAGACTTTGCACCCCTTGTTATATACACATGTTGTGTTTCTAATATAAATACATTTAATAAAGTCAAATACAAATAAGACAACAAGAGAAGTATCCTACACTTCTCTTTTGTAAAGTAAATCTGAACAGCCGATATGGGCATCTACATCAACTATATGATTTGCCTGAGAAGCTGGAGAGGACAAAAAAAATAAAAATATATATACAGGTAAAAGCCAGTAAATTAGAATATTTTGAAAAACTTGATTTATTTCAGTAATTGCATTCAAAAGGTGTAACTTGTACATTATATTTATTCATTGCACACAGACTGATGCATTCAAATGTTTATTTCATTTAATTTTGATGATTTGAAGTGGCAACAAATGAAAATCCAAAATTCCGTGTGTCACAAAATTAGAATATTACTTAAGGCTAATACAAAAAAGGGATTTTTAGAAATGTTGGCCAACTGAAAAGTGTGAAAATGAAAAATATGAGCATGTACAATACTCAATACTTGGTTGGAGCTCCTTTTGCCTCAATTACTGCGTTAATGCGGCGTGGCATGGAGTCCATGAGTTTCTGGCACTGCTCAGGTGTTATGAGAGCCCAGGTTGCTATGATAGTGGCCTTCAACTCTTCTGCGTTTTTGGGTCTGGCATTCTGCATCTTCCTTTTCACAATACCCCACAGATTTTCTATGGGGCTAAGGTCAGGGGAGTTGGCGGGCCAATTTAGAACAGAAATACCATGGTCCGTAAACCAGGCACGGGTAGATTTTGCGCTGTGTGCAGGCGCCAAGTCCTGTTGGAACTTGAAATCTCCATCTCCATAGAGCAGGTCAGCAGCAGGAAGCATGAAGTGCTCTAAAACTTGCTGGTAGACGGCTGCGTTGACCCTGGATCTCAGGAAACAGAGTGGACCGACACCAGCAGATGACATGGCACCCCAAACCATCACTGATGGTGGAAACTTTACACTAGACTTCAGGCAACGTGGATCCTGTGCCTCTCCTGTCTTCCTCCAGACTCTGGGACCTCGATTTCCAAAGGAAATGCAAAATTTGCTTTCGTCAGAAAACATGACTTTGGACCACTCAGCAGCAGTCCAGCTCTTTTTTCCAGGGTCAACGCAGCCGTCTACCAGCAAGTTTTAGAGCACTTCATGCTTCCTGCTGCTGACCTGCTCTATGGAGATGGAGATTTCAAGTTCCAACAGGACTTGGCGCCTGCACACAGCGCAAAATCTACCCGTGCCTGGTTTACGGACCATGGTATTTCTGTTCTAAATTGGCCCGCCAACTCCCCTGACCTTAGCCCCATAGAAAATCTGTGGGGTATTGTGAAAAGGAAGATGCAGAATGCCAGACCCAAAAACGCAGAAGAGTTGAAGGCCACTATCAGAGCAACCTGGGCTCTCATAACACCTGAGCAGTGCCAGAAACTCATGGACTCCATGCCACGCCGCATTCACGCAGTAATTGAGGCAAAAGGAGCTCCAACCAAGTATTGAGTATTGTACATGCTCATATTTTTCATTTTCATACTTTTCAGTTGGCCAACATTTCTAAAAATCCCTTTTTTGTATTAGCCTTAAGTAATATTCTAATTTTGTGACACACGGAATTTTGGATTTTCATTTGTTGCCACTTCAAATCATCAAAATTAAATGAAATAAACATTTGAATGCATCAGTCTGTGTGCAATGAATAAATATAATGTACAAGTTACACCTTTTGAATGCAATTACTGAAATAAATCAAGTTTTTCAAAATATTCTAATTTACTGGCTTTTACCTGTATATATATATATATATTTTTTTTTTATTTATTTTTTTTTTTATATTTGTGGCGGACGTAATTCTTTCGTGGCGGGCCGCCACAAATAAATGAATGTGTGGGAAACCCTGATGGATATATCAGATTTTAAGCCATGGCAAGTTATTCTCCCGACAAAAAATGACTATTTTACGCCGTGGGACATATTTGCCAACCTTGAGACCTCCAAATTCGGAAGACAGGGGGTATTGTAGCGACCCGGAAGAGTTAGTGCTGCAAGGGGTTCTGGGTATTTGTTCTGTTGTGTTTATGTTGTGATTATGTTGCGTTTATGTTGCGTTACGGTGCGAATGTTCTCCCGAAATGTGTTTGTCATTGTTGTTTGGTGTGGGTTCACAGTGTGGCGCATATTTGTAGCAGTGTTAAAGTTGTTTATACGGCCACCCTCAATGTGACCTGTATGGCTGTTGACCAAGTATGCCTTGCATTCACTTATGTTTGTGTAAAAGCCGCATATATTATGTGATTGGGCCGGCACGCTGTTTGTATGGAGGAAAAGCAGACGTGACGACAGCTTGTAGAGGACACTAAAGGCAGTGCCTTTAAGGCACGCCCCCAATATTGTTGTCCGGGTGAAAATCGGGAGAAATTTGGGAGAATGGTTGCCCCGGGAGATTTTCGAGAGAGGCACTGAGTCTCCCGGGAAAATCGGGAGGGTTGGCAAGTATGCCGTGGGATGAGGGGTCATCACTGCAGCAAATGCCTGCTGCCCACGTGTGTGGGTGGTGCTTCACTTCCGCATTTAGATTACATTTAAGGTGCAGTGATAACATAACATTTAGATTGTTACTGTGACTGCTTTAGTAAGAAAGATGGCATAAAAGCTCGAAATAAATGAAAGACGTCAGGCAGGAAGTCGAAAAGAGACTTTTTAATTGCAAACAGTCAATCCGACATCAAAACCTACTCAGTGGCCTAGTGGTTAGAGTGTCCGCCCTGAGATCGGTAGGTCGTGAGTTCAAACCCCGGCCGAATCATACCAAAGACTATAAAAAATGGGACCCATTGCCTCCTTGCTTGGCACTCAGCATCAAGGGTTGGAATTGGGGGTTAAATCACCAAAAATGATTCCCGGGCGCAGCCACCGCTGCTGCTCACTGCTCCCCTCACCTCCCAGGGGGTGATCAAGGGTGATGGGTCAAATGCAGAGAAAAATTTCGCCACACCTAGTGTGTGTGTGACAATCATTGGTACTTTAACTTTTAAAACATGTCAAGACACTTTCTCAAACCATCTATCCATCCATTTTCTACCGCTTGTCCCTTTCAGGGTCACGGGGGGTGCTGGAATCTATCTCAGCTGCATTACCAACCACACATTTTTCCGGCTTGAACATAAAAGCGCTTTGCTATACATCTGGTATAACTACATTAACAAAATAAAAATGTCTTACATTATGAGCATGCTTTGTCAAATATGTTTTGTAATGTTATTCTGTGATATTTGCACCTAATAAAAATGCTAGTATGTCAGTAGAGGAATGTGGGGGACGCCTTTGGGCTGTCTGAAATATTGTGTGAATAATTTTATGGCTGGGTTGCATATGATGTCACGTCTGTTTTTCTTATTCTTGGCTTAATTCACAGGAGCAGCTTGAGCGTAGCATTAAAACAAGAGAGAGTGAGTGTGGAGCTTGAGCAGAAAATAGCATATTGCTGTTCTGTTCTTCAATGTTCCAATCGCTCATATAGAGAGATTGGAAAGAGAAACTAAAAGCTTAGGTTAGTGTTGTGCAGGAAGGCCAAGTACTTTTATTCGAGACAGATGACCACATTATATAGCATCTGTGGTGCTATTCATTAGCATCAAGAAAATATCCCTAATAGTATCAAAAAATTAGATTAAATCTCTTCTAGGTTTAACGGCATATACTAAATCTTGATATCGCTAGCAAACATTGCTGAACAAAAAGTGACATATACAGCTAAATAATCAGACAAAATATAAATTTCCATCCATCCATTTTCTATCACTTGTCCCTCTTGAGGTTGCGAGGGGGCCGGAACCTATCCCAGCTGCATTCTTCACATCATAAAAACTACTGCAGACATTAATTGTAGATTGCAAAAACTGAAATCTAAGTAAGATTAAATACCTCAAATAAGGGTGATATTTGCTTATTTTCTGTCTGATAAGATAATTCTTAGGGTTGTGAACGATAAACCGATGCGACCGAGTATTCGGTTCAACAAGTGAGCGATTAGATTGCATCGGTAGCAGACTCCTCAATCAATGCGAATAATCCATGAATTCCTAGCTGAATCGGTTATAGAGTCATGGATCGGTTATCGCGAGACTTTGCATGGGTTGGCTAGATTACAATATGCGTCAGCGTCTCTAAAACAACGCGAGAGCTGAAGCTACTCGCCAAACGCGGTAGCCGCCTAGCTGGTATTAGCACGAGTGATAAACAAGAGACAACACGGAAAATGAATGTGGAGGAGAACGAAAGCGTCAGTCTGACCGAAGGTGATAATGGACCGAGAAAGATTTTCAAAAAACCCCACTACAGTGGTGGAAAGAGCAGCAGGACTTGCCACTGCTGTCATCTCTGGCTAAAAGATACCTCTGCATCCCGGTGTTGTGCCGGGAAACGCAGCCCTGCCGTAAAATGCACCCCCTGACGCGGGAGCGCGCTTACGTCACTCGTCTCGAAAAGTATATCTAAACTCGGCTGTAATGACCGAAGTGGCTGAAATCGCCTCTTTTAAATCGCCTCTTTCGGCATAAAAAAGTACATAAAGTCAAATAATCCAAGTTTTCTTTACTTATGGATGGATTAAAAATTGTGAGCCTTTAATGATTTCGCCGTCATTCAAGTGGCTGAAATCGCCTCTTTCGGCATCAAAAAGTACATCAAGTGAAACACACAGAATCTGAACGTGTGTTCAGTACTGCGGGAGACATTGTTTCCACAAAACGAAGTCTGCTCAAACATGAGCATGTGGATCAGTTAATTTTCCTTAAAAAAAATCTGCCCTCCAAAAAAACAGAGGACAGTGATGATGAAAATGCACAGGCATAGTGTAAGTGAACTACTGCTTTTTGACCTGGGAAACGGTACCTCTCACACAGTAGTTTGATTTTTCTTTTTACATATGTATTTATTTTCTCTATTCTTTTACACAAAGCACTTGTCACTGTGCTCATTGTTGCCACATTTTGAGATGTGTTATAGGTGTGTAACTTGTTTACATTGTAATGTTGCACCTTTGTTACCTACCTCTAGTGTTCATTGTTACCTACCTCTAGTGTTCATTGTTACCTACCTCTAGTGTTCAAAACACTATATGCTCAGGTTGAAATATTGAATCTTTGTTACCTACCTCTAGTGTTCAAAACTATGCTCAGGCTGAAATATTGCACTTTGTTGTTACTATTCTGTGCTACTTTTACCTCTGGAGTTCCCATCCTACAATTCAGCCAGAATTTTTTTGGTCCATGTCTAAAGATAAATACATTGACATGTGATTTTGTTGTTCTGTTTTTTTTGCCAGTGCCATAAAGCCACAATGCTTGGGGATTTGGAGTCTTGAATATTAACCGTCAAATCGAATCGTATCATTCGGAATCGAATCGGTCTGTAATAAAAGGATATCGTTTTTGAATCGAATCGTAACCTGTGTATCTAGATGCATATCGAATCGTTTATCAGAGAGAGATGTGCAACCCTAATAATTCTTCTCACTAAGCAGATTTTATGTTAGAGTGTTTTACTTGTTTTAAGTGTTTTGGTCCTAAATGATCTCAGTAAGATATTACAGCTTGTTGCTGAGATTTGATTACCTATATTGAGTAAAACGTGCTTGAAACTAGAATATCAACTGATGCAAAGCTGTGTCATCAACACTCACAAGTATAAAACTACTTATTTAAAGTAATAATTTCTTACTTCATGCCTGGAAAAAAAATTTTGTGATGCCGAGCGCTTATCATTATGTCAAGATAATGGCACTACCATTTACTTAATTTAAGAATATCTTTTCAACATATTGAGCAAAAAGGTCTCTGTTTTTTTTCTACCACGAAAAGTGCACTTGTTATTAGTGAGAATATACTTTTTTTAAGGTATTTTTGGGTTCATTGAGGTTAGCTAATTTTACTTGTTTTGGAAAGTCTTGACAAGCCGAATTTTCTTCTATTGGCAGATAATTTGATGATAATGGGAGACCGGGCTTTCTGCTCCGCCGCTCCCAGTCTGTGGAACGCTCTCCCTGACCACCTGAGGGCACCACAGACTGTGGATGCTTTTAAAAAAGGCTTAAAAACTTTTTTTTTTTTTAAAGCATTGTTTTAGACATATGCATACTAGTTGTAGCTATTAGGCTGTTCTAGTTTTTATTTTTATTTTAATTTTTTTTTAGTACACTGTAGCACTTTGAGGTTGTTTACTCAATGGAAAGTGCTTTTTACAAGAATAATCTATTATTATAATTTTGCTTAGTTCAAATAAAATACCTCTAATTTTTGTATTGTTTTTTTCTTGCTTTTCAACACTGACTTTTTGCAGTGCACTTGTTATGTCAATCAAGTACAGTACTTAGCGATTTCACAAATGAGTCCAATTTTGTCTTTTACGAATTAATGTTTAATTTGTGAACCCCTCCAGATGTAACGACATGATGTGCCTCCAATGTTTTCTTCTCTAAATACTGTAATGGTCAAATGAAGTGAGGACGCCGCGAGCAGTAACCTCTTGGTGATGATTAATGGTTTAAAATATTGTTTAAATATATTTTTCTTGAAAATGTAAAAATCCTCTCCGACCTATTTTAAATATTTTTTTCATGATCGCTTTTATATTTGCCTCTAAACCTTTCAAAATACGCCCAAAACTGCACTGATGCAGGTAAACAAACAGTAGCCTAATGGGGCTCTTGACCATTGCCTGAAACCCAGACATGCAATATGAAGACCATTAACTTGTACAACATATACTGTACAGAATATCAGAAACATTTATTCAGGTAGAAATATTACAGATTATAGTACCGAACATCTTTGACAATCAAAGCATGATCGTAACAATCAACATTTTGTGTTATCAATGCTTGAAACTGGTATCAAAACATGGAAGTGTAGCGCCTCTCCTCTGAATACAAGTGCTCCTAAAGCAGTAATACAAATTATGTATTCCTACAAATTACAAAATCTGGCAGGTCACCAAGGCACTGCAGGTCATTTTTTTATTGTCATTAAAAGCAAGTTTGTCCTTTTTGTGTTGAGCTGTTTAAAAGAGCATAATGTTTAAAACACATTTCATTGAAGCAAATTAATTGTCCATTCATGGTGTTAAACATTTAAAATGATCTGTCTCGGGTGCACTTATTATTGATGAAAAATGATATCTGTCCACAAATAGTCGTGATTAATTTTGAGTTAACTATGAACAAAATGTGATTAATCGCGATTCAATGATTTTTAATCGTAATACAATTACAGTAATTCATTTACGTATAACTCACAGTACAACATATTTTTTCCAAACAATGTTGGGCCATTTTGGCATTCTTTTTTCCCTTAAACCTCTTTTCTCACTCATATGTGCCCATCTACTCCAACACTCTTCACTGTGT